>NW_027512446.1:300000-510354 GCF_048772815.1 Callospermophilus lateralis
CATGAGACAACCCAAGCAGTTCTGCAGGAATTTGAGGAACTCATTTGATCCAAAGGATCCCTATTCTCACTTGATGGAGGTCAGGAACCAAACAGAAGAAGGCAAGAGACTTCATCCACAATGACAGATTTTTTGCCATTTTGGTTTGGATGCACACATGGGATCTTCTTTAGATCTATCAGGAGCTGAGAATTTTAGCCACAGCCTCAAACAGGGCCTAGTGTCTGATTAAGACACATCCCTTTCCAGAGCAATTAAGCAAAGAGCCACAGGTGATGCCCATTCATTTCCATTTGAAAACTATTTCTTCAGGCTTCACAAAGGGGTGGCCTCAGGCAAAGACCTTCCTGACATTCAAGGCAACAGAAACATAGATAAGCAAATGGAGCCAAGCAGGGTTTCTCCACTGAGACTTTACTGGTCACACTGGTATCTGAGTTTTCTGAGATGTTCCCATTCCCTTCAGCTATCAAGGACATGGCCATGTCACAGAGTTTGGAGGTGGTACATATCTTGAACAATAAACCATGATACTATTCTGGAGAGTGGCCAGAATTCAGGAAGAAAACAGCAACTTAGGAAGTTAGTAGGTGTTTCCCATCCATAAGGCAAGCAACAGTCCATTAATCAATTGTGCAGGATGAATGCTGTGAATCTTTCTACTAGACAGGACACCTCCATTGATGCATTCTCGTTTCTAATGTCTAAAACCACGGACACAGTGGCTACACAGACATAGAAACACTCGCCTTGTCTAAAGACTTACTAGAAAAAGTCGACTCCAAACCAAACCAACCACCTTTCCTACCTATTCTCAGAACATGAAACAAAACCACAAACTCACACCCACAACCAAAAAGGCACCTCCTTCCCAAAAATAGGTCTTTAACTATCTGGAGTGTCCTCTGACTGGTGGGCCATACTATGTTCCACTCGAAATGGCCTGTCTGGTCTCAGATCTTGTCTCCTTGGCCAACTCTGTTATTCTGGGAGGAGCCAGTGGTTAGCCACAACCTGCTGTCTCAAGAAAGGCCCCTCTTCAGAGCTCTACTGGCATTTGGCCATCCTCACATCAGTAGGTACCAAGAAGGTCTGACTCTGTACTTGGTAAATCCAAACAAGTGAGCCCACTGGGACTGGGACTGGGAATGGCTCTTGGTGCCTGGCTTCTTGCATCCCAATTTCAGAGAGTTCCATCACCAAGAAAATGAGGTATGTCACTTTCTTTGGAACTGAATGAGGCCACTGCCTTGGCAACAACTTTTTCCTAACACTTGCTTACAATGGTCCCATGAGTTGGAGGGTGCCCCTACTTCCTGTGACAATTTGACTAGTTAGAATGGTATATCAAAATAGACACCATGGAACAGCTCTCCACGAAGGCCTGGTTAGGTCCATCTTCTCTACATTAAGAAGAGAGAGTCTGATGCATACACATCCCTTCGTCCTGTGCAGGTTGTTTGCCATGGAAGATGGCTTTTGCTCATTCAGGTCCTTCATAGCTGCCTACATCTTCTCCAGGGATAATTTCTACATCGAACTTTGAGGTTCTCAGCAGTTGGAAGATCACCTACATCCCTTATTGAAAGAATAGCCCTGTCCCTGCTCTTTTGTAATGTTAGATTGAGGCAACAGTGTATGGTTAGGGTTAATAACAGGTTCGATTTGGGTTAGGAATCATTCTGCAGGATGAATAATGGTATTGGGAACCTGCAATATATAGAAATATAGTGGTTAAATATAAGTATGGAAACAGAAATCTAGGTAAGATTTGAAGCTCAGAAGTGCATTGGGCAATAGATTGGGACACGTAGCTTTGAATTACGTTCTGCATACATATTTCAGAAAAATCGATATACAATGGCATAGGACCTTGTACCTCGGATGATTGAATGTAGTAGAGTACATCCACTCAAAAAGGGATAGTCGATAGGATCAGGAAGATAGTCAGTATGTTTCGGAAGAAGATAGAGTATAGGATTTGGACCAAAGTTCATTAGCAATAGGGTTTTGGTTAGAGAGTGAATGTCAATGTCATCACATGTGAAGGGTCAGTCACAATGTTGAACTGGGAAAAATATGTAGGAAAGTAGATATCAATAGAGACATTAGGAAATCAGGCAAAGTATAAAGTGAGTGAAAAAACTAGACATTTCCAACAGTTTTGAGGTTGAATATATAATCTTAGAAAGAAACAAAAATGTGGTCACCAATAGGATTGACATTTGAGAGCATTAGGCAACCTGGATATGGATGTTTTTAGTAATCCATCTTCAGTTTCCATTTAGGCTTTGGTACAATCATAGGTGTGACTTTTGCATTTTGTGTCCAGAATATTACTGTGGTAACATGCATATGTAGATCAGGTGACATGAGTATTTCTTCCACCATTTCTGGGAGCAATATTTAGAAGAAGAATAAATTAGTATTGGGCATACTAAGAGGTGTACCCTGTGTCTATGAATATAGAGATAATGCATGAATAGACCATATAGTGAATAAATAATATAACTGGTTCCACTTAAAATAATGGATTAAACTGATATCAGAATATATATAAGAAATACTATATTGATATGAAATCATTCCTTCCAACCAGTTATACATCTAATGGTGATATTATAGTTATGGTTTATCATGAAGTGAGTGTCAGTTTTGCTTCAAAAGTGATAAAGGAAATCAAAAATAATGTATTTGGAAAGAAGTCTCATGATAAGACCAGTCAAGAAACCTGGAAGAATCCATGTGTTCTGAAGCAGGAAGTGATTGAAAGTGAAACAAATGCCTATAAGTTTGCTAACTTGTGGATGAAATATGTATCCTATGATGTGCATAAATTGAAGAAATAGTAATGTACCAGTGTTGAATTAAAATAAATTTCAAAATACACATCATGTCACATAGGAATGTACTTGCATTAATGTTAAACTGGGTCAGTTACTGTAGAAGTATTAGTATTTGTATGCAACATTAACTGAAGTTAGTTTTTAGTACTGCAAACAATATGTATTTCAGGTGGATGAATATTTCTGAGAATGATCTTGTGAAAAGTTGATTATAAATCCATATACATGAACATGAATGAATTTAGTGAGTGTATATAAGACACATATATTTCATATTTTGAAAAATCTGGAGAGTGTATATATATATATACAAAAAAAACACACACAGACAATAAATTAGCAATCGAAATTTATCATGAAATATATATCTTCCACAGATGCAAAATTATTTCTTTTAGAACATGGATTTATGTATAATGTTGTTCTTCTAGGAAACACACCCCTAGGTTAAATTTTCAGTTCCAACACAGTTTAACAGGAGTGATCATTTCTCACAAATTGTATTTGCCAAATTAGCCTCCTCACAAGAATGTAGGTGTGATACCAGGTAGTGTTCTATATGTGCATTTAAAAATACATGTGCTGATTAGGCTACAGAGAAAGGGAGAGAGGAATTCACATATTTGTTAACATTAAAAACACATGGAGAACTATTTCAATTAAAAATTGACTAGATTTATAACACCTACAATTAATCATGCAAAAAACAAGTCCAACTATACACCATGATTCCTCTGAACTGCTAGTATTCCTATTCTGTTTGTGTTATTTTTCTCCATCATATTAGGAGTAGTAGTCAGAGTTTATTAGGGTATGCGTTAGTGTCAGGGATTCAGTATTTCGAATGGAAAATTGGAAAATGACTCTAAAGGGTATGCAAATATGTGCTACACAAAAATGTTCACACTCTCATCCAGAAGATTGCCTTGGCATTACCTTAGTTCCAAGTAAGATACAATAAAGGAGAAAAGTTAGAAAATCTGTAAATACATATCAGGAATAAAAAATGCTCAGGAGTTCACAAACTTGTAGGTGGTAGAGGAGTTTCCAAAAGTAAGGGACAGGGTAAACACTCCACAAACATTGAGCTCTGCTTGTGTAAAGACTTCTTGAGAAACTCTCTGAGGTTGGGCTCTTAAAATACATGTTGTTGTCAGGAGCTTTAGCTTCCTTTGTTGTGTGACCATCAAATCTGGGTGTGCAAATATGTGACCTGAAGGACATTGTTTCTAATTTTCCAATGAAAATGAGGCAGCAGTGCTGAATACTCTTTTTGTAGTTAAACTATGGCCACTGGGGTGTAAGTGTCTCCCCGGGTTGACTGTGAAGCCATTTGGTCATGCTCCAATTTTCGTGGTGTTACTCCTTGGTGCACTGGGAGTTTGGTATTTGCTTCATGAAATACAAGGAGTTCAACTGGGACACAGTGCTGGAGGGAGTTCTGTCACGTGTGGAGGGACACGGTCTGCATGAGAATGCACCAACCAGGATTCTGTCCCACATAGGTTGCCCCTTTGTCCATAGCAACCTGATTCTGAACATTTCCCAGAAACCTATCCATATAACAAGATGCCTTTACATATAAGGGTCTGCTGGCTGTACCCTGTCAATCACAAGGCAATTGGAAGCCAATGGCAGATCCACATGCCCGAACACACATGTTTTTTCACACACCTTCACACCACTGCTCTAGGCCCACTAATGAACAGGCTCCAACTTACTGGTATTACTGTTCTACACAATTTTCATGAAACCCAGTCAGTCAAGGCACTGTCTGATACACTCATGATCAGCAACAGGACATCCAAAAGTTTTCCAGTGCCACCTGGTGATGGGAATTTCAAAAATTTCATGGTATTTATCAAGCCATTTTTCGAGGATAAAGTTGGAGGCTCTGTGGGTTTCAATTCATTCAGGAACCATTAAATGTTGAAGAAGCTCATATCAATGAAAGATCTTGAGAACACTCACAGGCAAGGCTTCCCAAAGAGTGGCCAAAAGGTAACATGAAGTCAGGCCCATTGAGGTATACAATGTGAGGTCCATATGTGTTTTGACTCTCAAGTGTGGCTTTAAAGAATTTCAGAATAAAATCATGTGATATCCAGGCTGAGATTCCCAGTGCTGTGGGCAAAGCCACCCTGCACCTAGATCTCCCTGCACCACAATTAATACCTGAGATGTTGGTTGCATGGCCTAGTAAAATCCAAACACAATTCATGACAATACTTCTCTTATGTCACTTCCAGAATTCAGTCTCTCAGGGGAATCATACCAGAGTTCAAGCCCAGGTGGACCCAGTAATCTGTTCCAAGCACCAAACAAATTACCACAATTCAAAACAAAATGCTCCCACATGCCCCTTATCTTATTTCGTGTAGACACTCATCATAACATCTGGATGGAGGTTTCCATGAGGGGCACAGCACAAGACAGTGTCCAAAATAACCTTTCTTGCCCCTCATTTGCCTAAAGTCAGTGTGGCCTGGAAATCCTGACTGTGAACCAGGAGTGATCAAATACGCCTGCCATTAATACTCCTTGGCTTCTCCAATTTGATGCCTACTGACTGTGGGGTTTAGAATCTTTATGTAAACTGGATTCATGAGAAAACCCAAGCACCTATGGGCTAAACTCTGCAGGGCTTTAAAGAACTCATTTGACCCAAAGGATCCCTATTTTCACTTGATGGATGTCAGGAATCTTAGAGAAGAAGGTGAGAGTCTTCATCCACAATAACTGCTCTTTTGGCCATTTTGGTTTTGGATGCACCCATGGGATCTTTCTTTAGATCCATCAGGTGCTGAAAATCTAAGCCACAGCCTCACACAGGGCCAAGAGGGTGATTCAGACACATCCCTTTCCAAAGCAATTAAGCAAAGAGCAAAACACACACAGACATTATAAAGTGGCAATATATATGCCAATTGAAATTCATGATGAAATATATATCGTCCACAGATCCAAAAATATTAATTTTACTGAACATGGATTTATGAATAATGTTGTTAAACTAGAAAGGTTACCCTTAGGTTGAATTTTAAGATCCAATAGCATTTAGGAGGAGTGATCTCTTGTCATAATTTGTATCTGCCATGTCAACCACCTCACAAGAATGTATATGTGATACCAGGTAGGATTCTATATGTTTATATAAAAATACATGTGATGAATAGGCTACAGAGAAAGGGATAGAGGAATTCACATATTTATTAACTTAAAAAACACAAGGAGAACTATTTCAATTAAAAATTAACTAGATTTATAACACCTACCCTACATAATGCAAAAGGAAAGTCCAACTATACACCATGCCTCTTCTGAACTGCTTGTATTTCTATTGTGTTTGTATGCACTGTGGGTTTCAAGAACCATTAAATGTTGAGGAAGCTCATTTGAATGAAACTCTGGAGAACTCTCATAGGCAAGGCTTCCCAAAGAGTGACCAAAAGGTTAGATATAGCCAGGCCCATTGAGGTCTACAATGTGAGGTCCATGTGTGTTTTGACTCTCAACTATGGCTACCAAGTCTTTAAGAATAAAATCATGGGATATCTTGGCTGAAATTCTCAGTGCTCTGTGGAAATCCACCCTCGTCCTTGATCTTAGTTTCCAAGGGCGACTCTCATGCTTGGCCTCCTAAAATATCACCACAATTCATGGCAATACTTCTCTGAGTTCAGTTCCAGAAGTCAGTCTCTAAGGGGAATCACACAAGAATTCAAGCCCAGGTGGACCCACTCATCTCTTCCAACCGTCACACAAATGACCACAATTAATACCAAAACACTCTCACATGGCCCTCCTCTTCTTCTATAAAGGCACTCATCATAACATCTGGCTGGAGGTTTCCATGAGGGGCACAGCCCAAGACAGTGTCCCAAATAAGCTCCCTTGCCACTCATTTGCCTAAATTCAGGGTGGCTTGGACACCCTTCTCTTCCACCAGGAGTGATCTGAAAGGGTAAAATAAATTGAAATTAAAGTGTAAAAGTTGAAGTGTAAAAGACTGGGTTTTGTAAAGTTTCTAAGCTGCAAGGCCTGAGTTAAAATGTAAAGGACCAGGTATTGTTAAGTTCCTATGCTACATGCAAAACCTGAAATTCCTGTAGCTTGTAGTACAATTCCCGACTGCCCAGTAAATATTCCCCCTGACCGCCTGGTTATTTAATAACCTAGGACCCTGTGTGGCCTGGCACATAGGCATTGCAAGGCCTAAAGCAATCTGTTTGAATGTGTACCTCGCTTTAGAACTGACCTATCACTCCTGCCTCACCTGTTCTTGCCAATGAGTGAACTAATCATGTTTAGGAATTGTTGTTTGATTTTTCTGCGGTGTATGTTGATTTCTTAAAGGAGACTGTGATATATGTAAAGTCCCGCCCTCCCCAAAAAGTGTACTTAAGCACTGCTCAACCCCTGCTCGGGGCTCTGGGCTGCTCTCCCTTCTTGAGTGAGCACGTAGCCCCAGCATGCTGGATTGGATCCTCAATGAACGCCTTTTTCTGTTGCATGAGCTGTGGTCTCTTGGTGGTCTCTTCCTCCGACGTTCACCGGATCCTTACATTTGGTGCGTTGGACGGGAATCACGCAGCATAGGACAAGGACACCCCAACAGACCCCTCTGGGGGTAAGTAAGGTGCTTCTTTCCATTTTTCCTTGCGATCGCTCAGAGCTTTTTGTTCAGGTTCCGTTTTTCCGTTTTTGGTTTGGGTTGGCAGAGTGGCTGCCAGCGGAGAACGTAAGTTCCCCCTGTCAGTGGTGGACAAACGTGTCCTAAAGCCACAGACCACGTCCTCGCAAGGGATGCCTTGGAGGACTCAGGGAGTGATGGATGTGCCCTCATTGGGTGAGGAGGGACGGATGAGCCCACATTAGGTGACTCTGCTGCCAACCCATCATATCTTGCTGGCTACTTTTTTATCTCAGGTTGAATTCACTGTCTGTCTTTGTGGTCTAACCCATCAGGTTTTGCCAGTTACTAGGTTCTAATCTTTACTTCTGAACTCGTGTTAAATGTTACCTGTGTGTACATGTTTGTGTCACGTTTGTATTGTCCTTGTCTCTGTTTGAGAAACTCTCATTATGGGACAAAGCCATTCCATGCCTCTGTCCTTGAAGCCTTTCCTGGTCCCTGCCTCCAATCCGACACCGTCACCCAGGATCCTATCACTCAAACCTTCTACTCCTTCCCCTCTTCCCTCCATTCTCCCTGAGTCACAAGATTGTAGATCTTGGGGTTGTGAACAAACGGGAGCTGCATGATGGTCTTTGTGTGTCTTTTTATCTGAGTTTCTGTTAAATGTGATGGCATTGTTTGGACCGATGCAGAGTCTCGAGTTCCAACCTGCCTTACATATGTGGAAGTTACTTTAGCTAAATTTTAAACTAATGCTTCTCCTGTGAGGGACCAAAAGTCAATAGAACCGCCAGTTTTTCTGTTCTCACCTTTTGCACCTCTCTTAGCTGTGTTTTAAAGAACTTTGATAAACTTTACTCCCCTTTGTTAAGCAAGATTACGGAAGCAGTGATTTTTTTCTTCCCGTAGTTGGCTTGAGCATGCCCACTGCAGAGGGAAATGTCTGGGGTCAAAGAACTTTGATATCTCGCTTAAACTTTTCTCAAAACCCTGTCCTCATTATTAAATTGGCATTAATTGGCTTTGGGATGGGAACCAAGTCTTCAGTCATAAATTTTGACACCCCAGAGGGGACTTTAAATAAACCCCACTCTGCCCTCTTGGGGAAGCCTAGCACTCAAAACAACTGCAAGCAGAGGATGAAATTTTTGGGAGCTGACTACTGCAAAGTTGGGAGACATAGAATATGCCTGGTGCCTGGGGTCAAAGCAAACCAGAGGAACTAATCCTGTAAGTAAATGGTGAGGCTAAGGGACTCCCAGCAGCTGACAGAGCCATTTTGCTGTGGGGAACTCCCTTATTCCTTACGTGCACTTTAAGGATTTCTCCACCTCTGTTTACTTAACAAAAGGGACAATGAATGCATTAATATGTTGATATTATAGATTTTTTCTTGGGGATGATCTAGGGTGAATGTGTATCTAAAAATGATTTTTTTTTTATTTTAACCATCTCGTATCTAAATGGGTTTCTAAAGCATTGCACTATGTTACAGTTAAAAGTTGGGTTTAAACAATTGTTTAGTTTGATTTCAGGTAGTTCATGCTAGGAAACTTAAATACTTAGGATAAAAAATAATTAAAGAGTTTTAATTTTGAACTAGGCAGCCTGAAAAAATTTCACTAGATATACCAGTGCATTAACTTGGGAAGAGATAATAAATTATGATATGGTATCTATTCCCATCAGTGTGTAAGATTTTAAAAAATGGTACTAAATTAAAACGTTGGTCTGGCTTATTGAAATGACATTAATTAGCAACAGTCTTGGAAATTTTTAAAGCTTAATTTCGGATACACATGGTAGTGTGTGGTTCTTTTTAAAAAATTTTCAGCCAGTTTAATGTAACTTAATACTATTAGAAACTTCATAACAAAGAAAGGGGCTTAACGATCCTATAGAAACTTCTTCTGATGGTGGCTTTAATATTATCAAAAAATGATCCTATTTTCAGTTTTGTGTGAGCAAGTTTTTCTAGTGTAGAAAAATCTAAAGATATAAAATTTTGAGAATTACATCTTAAACTTGCATCAAAATTTTCAACATCCAAACCTGGAAATTATGACTTATAGCTAAAATGCCTTAGGCCTGAGGTTTCTGCTACGAATTCCAGTCTTTTCAGTTTTCCAGACCTCAGCAAGGACTTAAGTTGATATGCAAATAAAAGAAGCCTGCAGCACTCAGCAGGAGACAGATAAAAAAGAGTAAATGTGTCTTTTTACCTGAACTCAAACTAGACCTAACCAAAAAATTATATTATACGGTATTTACTAATTACTGGCCAGTCATCTTTTTTAGGACTCTTGCTTTTCTTAGATTGTGTATTTTTTTTTAACTCATGATCTTGATTCTGCTGATGGGTTAATGTTTTCTGATCAGTTCTATTTTTGATCGACTCTGGAGTTTTTAGCATTTCAATGGAGATTTCACCTGAAAAAGCTACAAGGCTTTTATTATTGTGTTATGTGTTACATTTGTGTTACGTGTTGTATGTTGGTATGTCTGTATGTGTGTATGTCCATATATCATGCAGTGATATGACAATTGACAGATGAGGAGCACTCATGAAAAATTTAAGAATGTATCCAAATGTCTTTGATTCACGTGATTCATATGTTTTAATTCAAATTGGGTAAACAGATAAAAATAAAGATGTCTTTAAAATTAGGCCAATAAGTTTTCTAGGTTTTCAAAAAGGCCCTAATAAAATGTAGATGTCTATAAAATAATCTGCCTAAATTCAGAAATTTACAAGTATTGTATTGAAATGTGAACAGAAAGAGGTTAGTAGATGAAAAAGAGAAACTAAAAGGTTCCAGATATAGATCTAATAGAGGAAAAATGTGTTTCTGGATAAGAGAGTCTATATGATTAAGTAATTAAAGGGGTTTAAGTAAATAATAAAAAAAGGTTTGTGTAACTTGGTTATATGTGTAAGTTTTGAGCAAGTAATCTTAAAAAAATAAACAGCTGGTAAAACAAGTACTGTTTTTATAAAATTGTGCCATGTTATTTCTTTAAAATCTAAACTTGTTTAATACAAAAACATCAATGTAATTGTGGTGTTAATGTGTTCATATCTTCCAGGTATACAAGTCTGTAAGGTAGAAGCTTCCAAAGACCATTGTATCAAGCTGGTGTTCTAAGGTTGTATGGTAATTCTAGGCTTAAAAGAAAAACATGTTGGAGATTTATGTATATCATTTGTGTTCTATAATTGGACTTGTTATCAATAAGATATGTACAGTTCCATGTTACTTTTTACACTGAGATGCAATTTAAAAGTATTTTTAACTTAATGAGAGCCAAATCTGTGAAGGTTTTATTGTAAACACAAAGGTAATACCCATTCATTTCCATGTGAAAACTGTTTTCTTCAGGCTTCACAAAGGGGTGTCCTGAGACAAAGACTTTCCTGATATTCAGGGCAACATAACAATAGGTAATCAAAAGGCCCAAAGCAGGGTTTCTCCACTGAGACTTTACTGGCTACACTGATATCTGAGTTTTCTGAGATGCTTGCCATTCCCTTCAGCTATCCAGTATATGGCCATGTCACAGATCTTGGAAGTGGTTCATATATTGGACACAAAATCATGAGCCTATTCTGGAGAGTGGCCAGAATTCAGGAAGAAAACAGGAACGTAGGAAGATAGTTGGTGTTGCCCATTGATAAGGCAAGCCACACTCCATTTATAAATTGTGCCAGATGAATGCTGGGAAGTTTTCTCCTTGAGAGGATACACCCATTGAGGCATTCTCTTTTCTAATGTCTACAACCACGGACACAGTGGGATACACAGACCTAAAAACACTCGCCTTGTCAAAGGACTAACTAGAAACACTCCACTCCAAACCAAACACACCCCCTTTCCTAACTATTCTCAGAACAAAAGAAAAAACCACAAACCCATACCCACAACCACAAAGGCACCTCCTTCCCCCAAGTAGGTCTGGAACTATCCAGAGTGTCCTCTGACTGGAGGGCCATACTATGTTCCCCAGAAATTGTCTGTCCTGTCTCAGATCTGGGCTCCTTGGTCAACTCTGTGAAGTTTTCAGGAGCCAGCAGTGAGCCTCTACCTTTTTTCTCCGGAAGGGCCGCTCTTCAGAATTTTTCTGGAATTTGGCCATTCTCACATAAGTAGGTACCACAAAAGACTGACTCTGTCCTCGGAAAATCCAAACAAGTGAGAACACTGGAACTGGTGCTGGGACTGGGTCTTGGTGCCTGGCTTCCTGGAACCCAAATTTGGAGAGTTCCATCAACAAGGATGTGAGGTGAGGTCACTTCCTTTAGTAACTGAATGAGGTCACTGCCTTGGCAACCAATTTGTCCTAACATTTGCTTCCTAAGGTCTCATAACATGGAGGATGTCCCTACTACCTGTGACACTTTCACAAGTTAGAATAGTATAGAAACCATAGTCACCTGGGAACAGCTCTCCACAAAGGCCTAGTTTGGTTCATCTCCTCTACCTTAAGAAGAGAGAATCTGATTCAGACACAACCCTTCATCCTGACCAGGTTGTTTGCCATGGAAGATGCCTTTTGATCTATCATGTCCTTCATAGCTGCCTACATCTTCTCCAGGGATCATTTCTGCATGGAACTTTGAAGTTTTCAGCAGGTGGAAGATCCCCTGCATTCCTGTATTGTAAGACCAAACCTTTCCCTGCTTTTCTGAACACTTAGATTGAGGGAACAGTGTATGGTTAGGGTTAATAATATGTTCAATTAAAACCAAAATACTCCCACATGGCCCTCATTTTCTTCCATGTAGACATTCATCATAACCTCTGGCTGGAGGTTTCCATAAGGGGCGCAGCCCAAGACAGTGTCCAAAATAAGTTCCCTTTCCCCTCATTTTCCTAAAGTCAGGGTTTCCTGGACACCCTTCCTGTAAACCAGGATTGATCAAATAGGCCTGCCAGTAATACTGCTGTGTTTCTTCATTTTGAAGCCTACTGACTGTGAGGTATAGATTCTTTATGTGATTTGGAGTCATGTGAGAACCCAAGCACTGCTGCAGGGCTTTGAAGAACTCATTTGTCTCAAAGGATCCCTCTACTTACTTGATGGAGGTCAGGAACCTAACAGAGGAAGCAAGAGACTTCATCCACAATGACTGATCTTTTTGCCATTTTGGTTTTGGATGCACACATGGGATCTTTCTTTAGATCCATCAGGTGCTGAAAATCAAAGCCACAGCCTCTCTCAGAGCCGAAAGGATGATTCAGACACATCCCTTTCCAAAGCAATTAAGCAAAGAGCCACAGGTGATGCTCATTCATTTCCAATTGAAAGCAGTTTTTTTCAGGCTTCACAAAATGGTGGCCTGAGGAAAAGACCTTCCTGACATTCAGGTCAACAGAACAGTAGGTTAGCAAAAGGCACAAAGCAGGGTTTCTCTACTGAGACTTTACTGGTCACACTGATATCCGAGTTTTCTGAGATGCTCCCAATTCCCTTTATCTATCCAGTACATGGCCATGTCACAGAACTCGACAGAGGTCCATATCTTGGACAAAAAAACATGAGCCTATTCTGGAGAGTGGCCAGAATTCAGGAAGAAAACAGGAACTAAGGAAAGAAGTAGGTGTTGCCCATATAAGGCAAGCCACAGTCCATTCATAAATTGGGCAGGATGTGTGCTGAGATGCTTTCTACTAGACAGGACACATCCATTGATGCATTCACTTTTCTAATATCTACAACCACGGAAAAAGTGGGAAACACAAACATAGAAACACTCGCCATGTCAAATGACTTACCAAAAACAGTCCACTCCAAACCAAACATACTGCCTTTCCTACCTATTCTCAGAACATGATACAAAACTACAAATTCACACCCACACCCACAAAGGCACCTCCATTACCCAAGTAGGTCTGTGACTATCCAGAGTGTCCTCAGACTGGTGGGCCTTACTCTGCTCCCTCGAAATGGACTTTCCTGTCTCAGATCAGGTCTCCTTTACCAACTCTGTAAAGTTGTCAGCATCAATCAGTGAGTCACTACCTGCTTTCTCAGGAAAGGCCCCTCTTCAGAGCTTTCCTGACATTTAGCCATCCACACATCAGTATGTACCAAGAAAGACCGACTTTGTCCTTGGTAAATCCAAACAAGTGAACCCACTGGGACTGGGACTGGGACTGGCTCTGAGTGCCTGGCTTCCTGGATCCCAAGTTCAGAGAGTTCCATCACCAAGGAAGTGAGGTAGGTCACTTCCTTCAGGAACCGAATGAGGTCACTATCTTGGCAACCACTTTATCCTAAATTTGCTTCCAAGGGTCCCATGAGAGAGAGGCTGCCCCTACTTCCTGTGTCACATTCACAAGATAGAATGGTATATCAACCATAGGCACATGTTAACAGCTCTCCACACAGACCTGGTTTGGTCCATCTTCTCTACATTAAGAAGAGAGAGGCTTATTCAGACACATCACTTCATCCTGACAAGGTATTTTACCAAGGAAGATATCTGTTGCTCTCTCAGGTTCTTCATAGCTGCCTACATCTTCTCCAGGGTTTATTTCTGCATGGAACTTGAGGTTCTCAACAGGTGGAAGATCCCCTATCTACCTGTATTATAACACCAACTCTGTCCCTGCTCTTCGTAAAGTTAAATTGAGGGAACAGTGCATGGTTAGGGTTAATAGCATGTTCGATTTGGGTTAGGAATCATTCTGTGAGATGAATAATGGTATTGGGAACCTCCGATATTACAAGCATATATAGGTGTAATATAAGTATGAAAACAGAGATCTAGGAAAGATTTCAAACCCAGATGAACATTGGGCCCTTGATTGGGATACTTAGCTTTGAATTATTTCCGCAAAGTTGTCTCAGATAAATCGATATACAATGGTATAGGACCTTGTACCTTGGATGACTGAATGAAGAAGAGATCGTCCAGACAAAAAGAGATAGTTCGAAAAGTTATTTAGATATAGGGTTTTGGTTAGAGAGTGAATGTAAATGTCAGCATATGTGAAGAGTCAGTCACAGTGATGAACTGGGGAAAATGTGTAGGAAAGCAGATATCAATAGAGACATTAGGAAATCAGGGAAAGTACAAAGTGAGTGATAGGATAAGATGTTTTTAACATGGTTGAGTTTGAATATATAATCTTAGGAAGAAACAAATATGTAGTCACCAATAGGAATGATATTTGAGATCATTAGTTAATCAGGACATGGATATTGTTAGTAATACATGCTCACATTAAATTTAGGCTTTGGTACAATCATAAGGGTGTCCTTTGCATTTTGTGTCAGGAATATTACTGTGATAAAATGTGTATGTATATCAGGTGACTAGAGTATTTCTTCCACCAATTCTTAAAGCAATATTGTAAAGACTTATAAATTAGTATTTGGGATACAAATAGGTATACCATCGGTCTATGAATATAGAGATGATGCCTTAATAGACCATACTGTGAATAAATAATATAACTGGTTCAAACTTTAAATAATTGATTGAATTGATATCTGAAAATATATAGGAAATCTTATATTGATATACATAAGTTCATTCTAACCAGTTATACATCTAATGGTAATTTTAGCATTATGGTTTATGATGAAGAGTGTGGGAGTTTTGCTTCAAAAATGATTATGGAAATCGAAAATAATATGTTTGGAAATAATCTCATGCAAAGAACACTCAAGAAACATGGAGGAATACATATGTTCTGAAGCAGCAAGTAATTGCAAGTGAACCAAATGCGTACAGATTTGTGAACTTGTGGATGAAAAGTATTATCCTATGATGTCCATAAACTGAAGAAATTGTAATGTACCAGTGTCGAATAAAAATGAACTTCAAAATACACATCATGTCCCATAGGATTTTACTTGCATTGATGTTAAACTAGGTCAGTTACTGTACAAATATTAGTATTTGTAAGCACCATTCACCAAAGTTAGTTTTCAGTACTGGGAAATAAATATGTATTTCATGTGGATGAATATTTCTGAGAATAATCTTGTGAAAATTTGATTATAAATCCACATATAGGAACATGAGTTAAATTAATGAGTGTATAATAAGACACATATATTTCATATTTTGAATAATCTGGAGAAAAAAAATATATATATATAGATACAAACACAGACATTAAAATGTAGTAATATGTATGCCAATCAAAATTCATTATGAAATATATATCATCCTCATATCCAAAAATATTCTTTTTACTGAGCATGGATTTATGTATAATGCTGTTCATCTAAGAAATTCACCAATACGTTGAATTTTCAGTTCCATCAGTATTTAGGGGGAGTGATCTCTTCTCACAATCTGTATCATCCTAAAACAGCAAGCTCACAAGAATGTACGTGTGATACCAGGTAGGATACTAAATATGCATAATAAATTTCATGAGATGAATAGGCTACAGAGAAAGGGAGACAGAAATGTACATATGTGTTAACTTTAAAAACTCATGGAGAAGTATTACAATAAAAAGTTGACTAGATTTATAACACATACACTTGATAAAGCAGAAGGCAAGTCCTAGTATACACCATGCCTCCTATGTACGGCCTGTATTTCTATTCTGTTAGGTTTCTTTTTCTACATCATATTAAGATTAGTAGTCAGAGTCTAGTAGGGTATGGGTTAGTGACAGGGATTCAGTATTTCTAATGGAAAATAGGAAAATGAATCTAATGTGTATGCAAATATTTGCTAGACAAAAATCTTCCCACTGTCCTCCAAAACAATGCCTTGATATTTCCTTCACCACAAGTAATACACAATTAGTGGAGAAGAGTTTGAAAATCTGTGAATATATATCTGGAAAAGAAAATGCTCAGGGGTTCACAACCTTGGAGGTGGTAGAGGAATTTCCAAAAGTAAGGTACAGGGTAAACACTCCACAAACATGGAACTCTGGTGGCCTAATGAGTTTTTGAGAAACTGCCTCTGAGTTTGGGCCCTTGAAAAATTTGTTGTTGTCAGGAGCTTTAGCTTCCTTTGTATTGAGACCATCAAACCTGGGTTGGCATCTATGTGACCTGGATGACATGGTTCCTTATATGCTATTGAACATGAGGAAGAAGTTCTGAATTTTCCCTTTGTTAGTAAACTGAGGACACTGGGGTCTAAGTGTCTAACCATGTGATCTGTGAAGCCATTTGGTCATACTCCACTTTTCGTGGTGTTTCTTACTGCTGCACTGGGAGTTTGGTATTGGCTTCACGTAATACAAGGAGAAAAACTGGGACACAGTGCTAGAGGGAGTACTCTCACGTGTAGTGGTTGAGGGTCTGCAGGAGAATGCACCAACCAGGCTTCTATCCCAAAAAGCTTGCACCCATGTCCATAGCAACCTGATTCTGAACATTGCCCTGAAACCTCTCCATATAACAAGGTCCCTTTACTTGTAAGGTTCTGCTGGCTGCAACATGTCAGTCACAAGTCATTCGGAAACCAATGGCAGAACCACGTGTCCCCACGACAGATGTTTTATCATACACCTGCCCACCACTGCTCTGGGCCCACTAATCAGCAGGCTCCAACTTTCTGGCACCTCTGTTCTCACCATTTTCATGAAACCCAGTCAATCAATGCAATGTCTGGTACACTCATGATCAGCAACAGATATCCAAAGGTTCTCCAGTGCCATCTGTTCATGGAAATTTAAAAAATTCATGGTATTTATCTAGCCAATTTTCAAGGATGAAGTTGGAGGCACTGTGGCTTTCAATTTATTCAGGAACCATGAAATGGTGAGGAAGCTTATTTCAATTAAAGCTCGGGAGAACTCTCAGAGGCAAGGTTTCCCAAAGAGTGGCCAAAAGGTCACATTAAGCCAGGCCCATTGAGGTCTACAATTGAGGTCCATGTGTGTTTTGACTCTCAACAATGGCTGCCACGTCTTTCTGAATAAAGTCATGTGATATCCTGCCTGAGATTCCCAGTGCTCTTTGGAAAGCTATCTTGAGCCTAGATCTCAGTCTCCAAGGGCAACTCTCATGTGTGGCCTCCTAAAATCCCAACACAATTCATGTCAATACTTCTCTGAGTTCATTTCAGTCTCTAAGGGGAATCACTCCAGAGTTGAAGTCCATGCGGACCCAGTCATCTCTTCCAACCACCACACAAATGACCACAATTAAACCAAAACACTCCCACATGGCCCTCATCTTCTTCAATATAAACTCTCATCATAACCTCTTGCTGGAGGTTTCCATGAGGGGCGCAGCCTAAGGAAGTGTCCAAAATAAGCTCACTTGCCCCTTATTTGCCTAAACTCAGTGTGGCCTGGAAACCCTTTCTGTGAACCAGATGTGATAAAATAGGCCTGCCATTAATACTGCTCTACTTCTCCAATTTGAGGCCTACTCTCTGTGGGGCATAGATTCTTTATGTGAATTGGGGTCATGAGAAAATCAAGCACCTATGGGCTACCCTCTGCAGGGCTTTGAAGAACCCATTTCAGTGAGTCGAGGAATTGGACCAAATGTTCTTTAGATATAGGGTTTTTGTTAAAGAGTGAAAGTAAATGTCAGCATATTTGAAGAGTCAGTCACAGTGATGAACTGGGGAAAATGTGTAGGAAATCAGATATCAATAGAGACATTAGGAAATCAGGCAAAGTACAAAGTGAGTGATAGGATAAGACATTTTTAACAGGGTTCAGATTCAATATTTAATCTTAGGAAAAAACAAATATGTAGTCACCAATAGGAATGATATTTGAGATCATTAGTTAATCAGGACTTGGATGTTGTTAGTAATACATGCTCACTTTCAATATAGGCTTTGGTACAATCATAAGTGTGTCCGTTGCATTTTGTGTCAGGAATATTACTGTGATAAAATGTGTATGTATATCAGGTGACTAGAGTATTTCTTCCACCAATTCTTAAAGCAATATTTTAAAGACTTATAAATTAGTATTTGGGATACAAATAGGTATACCATCGGTCTATGAATATAGAGATGATGCCTTAATAGACCATACTGTGAATAAATAATATAACTGGTTCAAACTTTAAATAATGGATTGAATTGATATCTGAAAATATATAGGAAATTTTATATTGATATACATAAATTCATTCTAACCAGTTATACATCTAATGGTAATATTAGCATTATGGTTTATCATGAAGAGTGTCTGAGTTTTGCTTCAAAAATGATTATGGAAATCAAAAATAATGTGTTTGGAAAGAATCTTATGAAAAGAACAGTCAAGAAACATGGAGGAATACATGTGTTCTGAAGTAGGAAGTGATTGAAAGTGAACCAAATGCCTATAAATTTGTGAAATTGTGGATGAAAGGATATATCCTATAATGTCCATAAACTGCAGAAATAGTAATGTATCAGTGTGGAATAAAAATGAACTTCAAAATACACATCATGGTCCCATAGGTGTCTACTTGCATTGATGTGAAACTGGGTCAGTCACTGTGGAAATATTACGATTTGTATGCACCATTCACTGAATTTAGTTTTCAGTACTAGGAAATAAATATGTATTTAAGGTGGATGAATATTTCTAAGAATTATTTTGTAAAAATTTGATTATAAATCCACATACACACACATGAGTGAATTTAGAAAGTGTATAATAAGACACATATATTTCATATTTTGGAAAATCTAAAGAGTAGATATCTATATCTATATAGATAGATAGATAGATAGATAGATAATTAGATACTCACATACACAGGCATTAAAATGTAGCAATATATATGCCATTCGAAAATCATAATAAAATAGATATCATCCACGTATCCAAAAATATTCATTTTACTGAACATTTATTTATGCATAATACTGTTCATCTAGGAAATTCACCCATAGGTAGAATTTCCAGTTCCATCAGTATTTAGAGGGAGCAATCTCTTCTCACAATTTGTATCTTCCAAAATAAGCAAGCTCACAAGAATGTACATGTGATACCAGGTAGAATTCTAAAGATGCATTAAAAAATACATGTGATGAATAGGCTACAGAGAAAGTGAGACAGAAATTTACATATGTGTTAATTTTAAAAACTCATGGAGAAGTATTACAATGAAAAGTTGACTAGATTTATAACACATACCATTGATAAAGCCGAAGGCAAGTCCAAGTATACACCATGACTCCTATGAAAGGCCTGTATTTCTATTCTGTTAAGTTTCTTTTTCTCCATCATATTTTGATTAGTAGTCAGAGTCTAGTAGGGTATGGGGTAGGGTCAGGGATTCAGTATTTCAAATGGAAAATAGGAAAATGAATCTAATGTGTATGCAAATATGTGCTACACAAAAATCTTCCCACTCTCATCCAGAACAATGCTTTGACATTACCTTCGCCCCAAATAAGAAACAATTAGTGGAGAAAAGTTAGAAAATCTGTGAATACATATGTGGAAAGGAAAATGCTCAGGAGTTCACAAACTTGTAGGAGGTAGAACGGGTTACAAAAAGAGAGAGGCTAAACACTCCACAAACATGGAGCTCTGCTAGCCTTTTTGAGAAACTGCCTCTGAGCTTGGGCAGTTAAAATATATGTTGTTGTCAGGGGCTTTAGCTTCCTTTGTAGTGAGACCATCAATTCTGGGTCTCCATCTATGTGACCTGGATGACATGGTTTTTTATTTTCTAGTGAACATGAGGCAGCAGTGCTGAATTCTCTCTTTGTAGGTAAACTTTGGCCACTGGGGTCTAAGTATCTAACTGTGTTGTCTGAAGAGCCATTTGGTCATTATCCACTTTCGTGGTGTTTTTTACTGCTGCACTGTGAGTTTGGTATTGGCTTCACGATATACAAGGAGTTCTACTGGGACACAGTGCTGGAGGATGTACTCTCACGTGTGGTGGGTTACTAAAATGCACCAGTGGGGCTTCAATCCCACATAGCTTTTCAACTTGACAATAGCAACCTGATTCTGGACATTGGCAGGAATCCTCTCCATATAATAAGATGCCTTTACATACAGTCTGCTGGCTGTACCATGTCAGTCACAAGTGATTTCTAAGCCAATGGCAGATCCACGTGGCCCCACCAGAAATGTTTTTTTCACACACCTACACTCCACTGCTCTAGGCCCACTAGTCTGCAGGCTCCAACTTTCTGGCATCTATGTTCTACACTTTTTCCATGAAACCCAGTCAATCAAGGCACTGTCTGGTACAGTCATGATCAGCAACAGGACATCCAGAGGTTCTCCAGTGCAACCTGGTCATGGTAATTTCAAAAAATTCATGGTATTTATCTAGATATTTTTCAATAATGAAGTTGGAGGCACTGTGGGATTCAATTTATACAGGAACCATTAAAAGGTGAGGAATCTCATTTCAATGAAAGGTCTGGAGAACTCTCACAGGCAAGGCTTCCCAAAGAGTGGGCAAAAGGTCACATGAAGCCAGGCCCATTGAGGTCTACAATGTGAATTCCATGTGTGTTTTGACTCTCAACTATGGCTGACAATCTTTCAAAATAAAATCTTGTGATATCCTGGCTGAGATTCCCAGTGCTCTGTGGAAAGTCACCCTGGGCCTAGATCTCAGTTTCCAATGGCGAATCTCATGCTTGGCCTCCAAAAATCTCAACACAATTCATGGCAATACTTCTCTGAGCTCAGTTCCACAACTCAGTCTCTAAGGGGAATCACAACAGAGTTCAAGCCCAGGTGGATCCAGGCATCTCTTCCAATTGCCACACAAATGACGACAATTAAAACCAAAACACTCCCACAGGGCCCTCTTCTTCTTTTATATAGACACTAATCATAACCTCTAGCTGGAGGTTTCCATGAGGGGCACAGCCCAAGACAGTGTCAAAAATAATCTCACTTGCCCCTCATTTGCCTAAAGTCAGGGTGGCCTGGACAACATTCCTGTGAAACAGAAGTGATCATATAGGACTGCTGTTAATACTGCTCCACTTCTCAAATTTGAGGCCTACTGACTGTGGGGTATAGATTCTTTGTGTGAATTGGAGTCATGAGAAAACGCAAGCACCTATTGTCCAGCCTCTGCAGGGCTTTGAAGAACTCATTTGACACAAATGATCCCTATTCTCACTTGATGGAGGTCATTAATATTACAGAGGAAGGCGAGAGGCTTCATGTACAATGACTGATCTATTTTTCCATTTTGGTTTTGGATGCCCACATGGGATCTTTCTCTAGATACATCAGGTGCTGAAAATCTAAACCACAGGCTCACACAGGGCCAAGTGGCTGATTCAGACAAATCCCTTTCCAAAGCAATGAAGTAAAAAGCCACAGGTGATTCCCATTCATTTCCATTTGAAAACTCTTTTCTTCAGGCTTCACTAAGGTTTGGCCTGAGGCAAAGACCTTTCTGACATTCAGAGCAACAGAACAATAGGTAATCAAAAGCCCCCAAGCAGGGTTTCTCCTAGGAGACTTTCCTGGTTACTCTGATATGTGAGTTTTCTGAGATGCTCGCCATTCCCTTCAGCTATCCAGTACATGGCTATGTCACAGAGCTTGGAGGTGGTACGTATCTTGTACAAAAATACATGATACTAATCTTTAGAGTGGCCAGAATTCAGGAAAAAAATGAGAACATAGGTAGATAGCAGGTGTTGCCCATGGATAAGGCAAGCCTCATTCCATTCATTAATTGGGAAGGATGCATACTGGGAAGTTTTCTACTAGACAGGACACACCCAATGAGCTATTTTCTTTTCTAATATCTACAAAGAAAAACACAGTGGGATACACAGACACAGAAACAGTCTCCTTGTCAAATGACTTACTAGAAACAGTCCACTCCATACCAAACAAACCTCCTTTTTTACCTATTCTCAGATCATGAGAAAAAACCACAAACACAAACCAACACCCACAAATGCACCTCCTTCTTCCAAGTAGGTCTGTGACTATCTGGAGTGTCCTCTGACTGGTAGGACATACGATGTAACCCAGAAATGGCCTTTCTGTCTCAGATCTGGTCTCCTTCGTCAAATCTGTGAATTTGTAAGGAGGCAGTGGTGAGCCAATTCCTATGCTCTCAGGAAAGACCCCCCTTCAGAGCTTTCTTGGTATTTGGCAACCCTTACATCAGTAGGTACCAAGAAAGACTGACTCTGTCCTTGGTAAATCCAAAGAAATGAGCCCACTGTGACTGCGACTGGGACTGGCTCAGGGTGCCTGGCTTCCTGGATCACAAAATTCAGAGACCTCCATCACCAAGGAAGTGAGGTGAGGTCACTACCTTCAGAAAATGAATGAGGTCACTGTCTTGGTCACCACTTTGTCCTAACAGTTTCTTCCTATTGTCTCCTGACATGGAGGCTGCCCTACTTCCTGTGATACTTTCACATGTTAGAATGGTATAGAAACCATAGTCACCTGGGAACAGCTCTCCACACAGGCCTAGTTTGGTCCATCTTCCCTACATTAAGAATAGAGAGGCTGACTCAGACACATCCTTTCATCCTGACCATGTTGTTTGCCATGGAATATTACTTTTGTTCTCTCAGGTCCTTCATAGCTGCCTGCATCTTCTCCAGGGATAATTTCTGCATGGATTTTGAGGTACTCAGCAGGTGGAAGATCTCCTAACTTCCTGTATTGTAATACCAACTTTGTCCCTGCTCTTCTGTAAAGTGAGATTGAGGGAATATTGTATGGACAGGGTTAATAGCATGTTCGATTTGGGTTGGAAATCATTCTGCTGGATGAATAATTGTATTGAGAACCAGCGATATTTATAAGAATATAGAGGGAAAACATAAGTATGAAAACAGAAATCTAGGTAATATTTGAAGCCCAGAAGGATTTGGACCCTTGATTGGGATCCTTAGCTTGAGTTATGTTTTGCACCGAGGTCTCAGTTAAATTGATATACAATGGCATAAGACCCTGTACCTCAGATGATTAAATGTAGAAGAGAACATCCAGTCAAAAAGGGATTGTGTGTAGGATTAGGAAGATAGTCAGTAGGTTTAGGAGGAAGAGTGAGTCTAGGATTTGGACCAAATGTTCTTTAGCAATACGGTTTTGGTTAGAGAGTGAATATAAATGACACCATATGTGAAGAGTCAGGCACAATGATGAACTGGGGAAAATATGTAGGAAAGCAGACATCAATAGAGACATTAGGAAATCTGGCAAAGTATAACATGATAGGATTAGAGATTTTCAACAGGGTTGAGGTTGAATACATAATCTTAAGAAGAAACAAATTTGTAGTCACCAATAAGATTGACATTTGAGAGCATTAGGCAACCTGGACATGGATATATTTAGTAATCCATGTTCACATTCCATTGAGGTTTTGGTACAATCATAAGGGTGACCTTCGCATTTTGTGTCCAAAATATTACTGTGATAATATGTATATGAAGATCAGGTGACATGAGTTTTTCTTCCACCATTTCTGGGGGAAATATTTTGAAAAGATATAAATTAGTACTGGGGATACTAATAGGCTTACCCTGTGTTCATGAATATAGAGATGATGCATTAATAGACCATAATGTGAATAAATTATATGACTGGTTCCAAATTTAAATAATGGATTGTATTGATATCTGAAAAAATAGAAGAAATCATTTATTGATATACATACATTCATTCCAACCACTTACATATCTAATGGTTATCTTAGGGTTACCGTTTATCATGAATAGTGAATGAGTTTGCTTCAAAAATGATTATGGAATCGAAAATAATGTGTTTAGAAAGAAGTCTAGTGAAAAGACGAGTCAAGAAACATGGAGAAATATAAGTGTTCTGAAGGAGGAAGTGATTGAAAGTGAACCAAATGTTTATAAATTTGTGAATTTGTGAATGAAAGGATATAATTTATGATGTCTATAAACTGAAGAAATAATAACGTACAAGGTTTGAATAAAAATGAACTTTAATAAACACATCACATCCAATAGGAATCTACTTGCATTGATGTTAAACTTGGTCAGTTACTGTAGAAATATTACGATTTGTAAGCACCCTTCCCTGAAGTTAGTTTTCAGTACTAGGAAACAAATATGTATTTCAGTGGATGTATATTTCTGAGAATAAACTTGTTAAAAGTTGATTATAAATCCACATATATGAATATGAATGAATTCAGGCGGTGTATAAGAAGACACATATATTTCATATTTTGGTAAATCTGGAGAATATATATATATATATATAGACACACAAACACACACACATTATAATGTAGCAATATATATGCCAACTGAAATTCATCATGAAAAATAACTCATCCGCATATCCCAAAATATTCATTTTACTGAACAGTAATATATGTATAGTGTTGTTCATCTAGGAAGCTCACTCATGGGTTGAATTTTCTGTTAAAACAGCGTTTAGGAGGAGTGATCTCTTCTCACAATTTGTATCTGCCAATTCAGCCACCTCACAAGAATGTACATGTGAAACCAGGTAGGATTCTATTTGTGCATATAAAAATACATTTGCTTAATAGGCTACAGAGAAAGGGAGACAGGAATTCACATATTTCTTAACTTTAAAAACACATGGAGAATTATTTCAACAAATAATTGACTAGATTTATAACTCCTACCTTATATCATGCAAAAGGTAAGTCCAACTATACACCATGCTTCCTCTGAAATGCTTGTATTTCTATTCTGTTTGGGTTATTTTTCTCCATTATATTAGGATTAGTAGTCAGAGTTTAGTAGGGTATGGGTTAGTGTCAGGGATTCAGTATTTCAAACAGAAAATTGTAAAATGAATCCAATGTTTATGCAAATATGTGCTAAACAAAATCTTCTCTCTCTCATCCAGAACAATGACTTGACATTCCCTTCGCCACAAGTAAGTCAGAATTAGAGGAGAAGAGTTAGAAAATCTGTGAATATATATTTAGAATGGAAAATGCTCAGGAATTCACAACCTTGGAGTTGATAGAGAAGTTTCCAAAAGTAAGTGACATGGTAAACACTCCACAAACATGGAGATCTGCTGGCCTAATCACTTCTTGAGAAATTGCCTCTGAGCTTGGGCACTTGAAATATATGTTGTTTTCAGGAGCTTTAACTTCCGATGTAGTGAGACCATCAAAGCTAGGTCTGCATCTATGTGACCAGGAGGACATGGTTTCTTATTTTCCAATGACCATGAGGCAGCAGTGCTAAATTCTCTCTTTGTAGCTAAATTGTGGCCAGTGGGGCTAAGTGTCTCCCCATGTGGACTGTGAAGCCATTTGGTCATCCTCGACTTTTCGTTTTGTTTCTTGCTGCTGCACTGGGGGTTTGGTATTTGCTTCACGAAATACAAGGAGTTCAAGTGGGACACAGTGCTGGAGGGAGTTCTGTCACGTGTGGTGGGTCAGTGTCTGCATGAGAATGCACCAACTAGGCTTCTATCCCACATAGCTTGCCCCTTGACCATAGCAACCTGATTCTAAACATTGCCGTGAAAAATCTCCATATAACAAGATGCCTTTATATAGAAGGGTCTGCTGGCTGCACCGTGTCTGTCTCAAGGCATTTGAAAGTCAATGGCAGATCCACATGGCCCCACCAGAGATGTTTTATCACACACCTGCACACCACTGCTCTAGGCCCACTACTCAGCAGGCTCCAACTTACTGGCATCTCTGTTCTACACGATTTTCATGATACCTAGTCAATCAAGGCACTGTCTGGTATACTCATGATCAGCAACAGGACATCCAATGGTTCTCCAGTGCCACCTGGTCATGAGAATTTCTAAAATTTTATGGTATTTATCTAACTATTTTTCACAGATGAAATTGTTGGTACTGTGGGTTTCAATTCATTCAGGATCCATTAAATGTTGAGGAAGCTCATTTTAATGAAGGATCTGGAGATCTCTCACAGGCAAGGCTTCCCAAAGAGTGGCCAAATTGTCACATGAAGCCAGTCCCATTGAGGTCTACAATGTGAGGTCATGTGTGTTTTGACTCTCAACGATGGCTGCCAAGTCTTTCAGAATAAAACCTGAGATATCCTAGCTGAGATTCCCAGTGCTCTCTGGAAAGCCTCCCTGGGCCTAGACCTCAGTTTCCAAGGGCGACTCTCATGTGTGGCCTCCTGAAATCCCAACAACATTCATGGCAATACTTCTCTGAAGTTAGTTCCAAATCTCATTCTCTAAGGGGAATCACATCAGAGTTCAAGCCCAGGTGGACCCAGTCATCTCTTCCAACTACCACACAAATGACCACAATTAAAACCAAAACACTCCCACATGGTTCTCATCTTCTTCCATATAGACACACATCATAACCTGTGGATGGAGTTTTCCATGAGGGGCACAGCCAAACCAGTGCCCAAAATAAGCTCCCTTGCCCCTCATTTGCCTAACGTCAGGGTGGATTGGACATGCTTCCTGTGAACCAGGAGTGATCAAATAGGCCTGCCGTAAATGCTCCACTTCTCCACTTTGAGGCCTTCTTACTGTGGGGATTATATTCTTCTTTTTCTAAATTTTTTTGGAAATTTAATTGGAAAGTTAAAAAAATTGTTTTGCAGAATGTTAAATTTCTAATGGCAAAGCCTTCACCTTGTTTGTGAAGGAAACCTTGATGCCTTGCCAATCTGGTAACATGGAGACACTCAAAATTTTCTTTTACATACTACATGGATGAATGGCTACAGCTCATAGTTTTTTAAAACTGAAAGGCAGATACCAGCAAGTAAGATAACAAATAAAAGACAATTTTATTAAAAAATAAAGTTGTTAAATGACTCAAATATTGGAAATTCAATTCTTTTTATTTTTGGTTGTTCAAAACATTATAAAACTCATGATATATCATCTTTCATACATTTGACTCAATTGGGTTATGAACTCCCATTTTTACCCCAAATACAAATCGCAGAATCACATCAGTTACACACTCACGTTTTTACATAATAGCATACTAGTTATTGTTGTATTCTGCTACCTTTCCTATCCCCTACTATTCCCCCTCCCCTCCCATCTTCCCTCTCTACCTCATCTGCTGTTGTTTAATTCTCTCCCTTGTTTTCCCCTCTTTAGCCTCACAACCTCTTATATGTAATTTTGTGTAACATTGAGTAGTCTCCTACCATTTCCATATGCTTTTCCTTCTCTCTCCCTTTCTCTCCCCCCACTCATCTCTGTTTAGTTTTAATATTTTTCTCATGTTCTTCCTCCCTGTTCTCTTCTTATTTGCTCTCTCTATATAAAAGGAAACATTTGGCATTTGTTTTTTAAGGATTGGATAGATTCGCTTAGCATAATCTATTCTAATGCCATTCATTTCCCTGCAAATTCTATGATTTTGTCATTTTTCAGTGCTGTGTAATACTCAATTGTGTATAGATGCCACATTTTTATTATCCATTCGTCTATTGAAGGGCATCTAGGTTGGTTCCAAAGTCTAGCTATTGTGAATTGTGCCGCTATGATCATCGATGTGGAAGTATCCTTATACTGCTCTCTATTAACATCCTCAGGGAAGAGTCTGAGAAGGGCGATATCTCGGTAAAATGGTGGTTCCATTCCCAGCTTTCCCATGAATCTCCATACTGCTTTCCATATTGTACTCACCAATTTGCAGTCCCACAAGCAGTGTACAAGTGTACCCTTTACCCCACATCCTCACCAACACTTATTGTTGTTCGACGTCATAATGGCTGCCAATCTTACTGGAGTGAGATGGTATCTTAGGGTGGTTTTGATTGCATTTCTCTGACTGCTAGAGATGGTGAGCATTTTTTCATGTACTTGTTGATTGATTGTATGTCCTCCTCTGTGAAGTGTCTGTTAAGATCCTTGGCCCATTTGTTGATTGGGTTATTTGTTATCTCATTGTTTAATTTTTTGGAGTTCTTTTTATTCTAGATATTAGGGCTCTATCTGAAGTGTAAGGGGTAAAAATTTGTTCCCAGGATGTAGGCTCTCTATTTACCTCTCTTATTTTTTCTCTTGCTGAGAAAGATCTCTTTAGATTAAGTAAGTCCCATTTGTTTATTCTTTTTATTAACTCTTGGGCTATGGGTTTCCTATTAAGGAATTTGGAGCCCAACCCCACAGTATGTACATTGTAGCCAACTTTTTCTTCTATCAGACGCAGTGTCTCTGATTTTATATCTGGCTCCTTGATCCATTTTGAGTTAACTTTTGTGCATTGTGAGAGAAAGGGATTCAGTTTCATTTTGTTGCATATGAATTTCCAGTTGTCCCTGCACCATTTGTTGAATATGCTATCCTTCTTCCATTGCATGCTTTTAGGCCCTTTTTCAAATATAAGAAAGTTGTAATTTTGTGGATTTGTCTCTGTGTCCTCTATTCTGTACCATTGGTCCATCTGCCTGTTTTGATACCAGTACCACACTGTTTTTGTTACTATTGCTTTGTAGTACAGTTTGAACTCTGGATTCACACTTCCTGCTTAGAATTGCTTTCGCTATTCTGGGTCTTTTGTTTTTCCATATGAAATTCATGATTACTTTATTTATTTCTACAAGAAATGCCATTGGGTTTTTGATTGGCATCGCATTAAACCTGTAGAGAACTTTGGGTAATATCGCCATTTTGATGATGTTATTTCTGCCTATCCATGTACAGGGCATACTTTTCCATCCTCTAACATCTTCTTCTATCTCTCTCTTTAGGGTTCTGTAGATTTCATTGCATAAATCTTTCACCTCTTTGGTTAGGTTGATTCCCAAGTTTTTATTTTCTTTGAGTATACTGTAAAAGGAGTGGTTTTCCTCATTTAAATTTCAGAAGTTTTGTTGCTGATATACAGGAATGCCTTAGATTTATGCGTGTTGATTTTATATCCTGCCACGTTGCTGAATTCATTTACTAACTCTAGCAGACCCTTTTGGGTCTGTTAAATATATTATCATGTCATCCAAAAATAGCGATAATTTAAGTTCTTCTTTTCCTATTTTTAAGTCTTTAATTTCTTTTGTCTGTCTAATTGCTCTGGCTAGTATTTCAAGAACTAAATCGAATAGAAGTGGTGATAGATGGCATCCCTGTCTTGTTCCAGATTTTAAAGGGAATGCCTTCAGTTTTTCTCCATTTACAATGATGCTAGCCTGAGGTTTAGCATATATAGCTTTTACAATGTTGAGGTAAGTTCCTGTTATTCCTAGTTTTTATAGAGTTTTAAACATAAAGGGATGCTGTACTTTGTAGAATGCTTTTTCTGCATCTATCGAGATGATCATATGGTTCTTCTCTTTAAGTCTATTGATGTGGTGAATAGTATTTATTGATTTCCGTATATTGAACCAGCCTTGCATCCCTGGGATGAATCCCTCTTGATCATGATGCACAATTTTTTTATGTGCTTTTGTATTTGATTTGCCAGGATTTTATTGAGAATTTTTGCATCCAAGTTTATTAGAGATATTGGTCTGTAGTTTTCTTTCTTTGAAGTGTCTTTGTCTGGTTTTGGGATCAGGGTGATGTTGGCCTCATAGAATGAATTTGGAAGAACTCCTTCTTTTTCTATTTTTTGAAATAGCTTGAAAAGTATTGGTATTAATTCATCTTTGAACGTTTTGTAGAACTCTGCTGTATAACCATCTGGTCCAGGGTTTTTTTTGGTAGGTAGTCTTTTGAAGGTTTCTTCTATTTCTTCCTTTGTTATTGGTCTATTTAAATTTTGTGTGTCTTCCGGACTCAATCTGGGCAGATCATATGACATAAGAAATTTATCGATATCTTCATTATCTTCTGTTTTATTGGAATATAGGGTTTCAAAATACTTTCGAATTATCTTCTGTATTTCTGTAGTGTCTGTTGTGATATTGCCTTTTTTATCCCATATGTTAGTAATTTGAGTTCTCTCTCTGCTTCTCTTCATTAGCATAGCTAAGGGCCTGTCGATTTAATTTATTTTCAAAGAACCAACTTTTATTTGTTCAATTTTTTTGTTTCAATTTTGTTGATTTCTCCTCTAATTTTAATTATTTCTTGTCTTCTACTACATTTGTTGTTTTGCTCTTTTTTTTCTAGGTTTTTGAGATGTAGTGTGAGATCATTTATTTGTTGTTTTTTTCTTTTTTTGAGGAAAGAATTCCAAGAAATGAATTTCCCTCTTAAAACTGCTTTCATTGTTTGCCACAGAATCCGGTATGTTGTGTCTGTATTTTCATTTGTATCTAAGAGATTTTTTTATCTCCTCCTTTATGTCTTCTGTAACCCATTGATTATTCAGTAACATATTGTTCATTTTCCATGTGATGTAGAATTTTTCCTTCCTTCTTCAATCATTAATTTCAAGTTTCATTCCATTATGATCAGATATGGTGCATGGTATTATCTCCATATTTTTATATTTACTAAGAGTTTCCATATGGCATAATATATGGTCTATATTTGAGTAGGACCAATGTGCTGCTGAGAAGAACATGTATCCACATTATGATGTTTAATATATTCTATATATGTTGGTTAAGTCTAGGTTATTGATTGTGCTATTGAGTTCTATAGTTTCTTAATTCAGATTTTCTCTAGAGGATCTGTCCAATGGCGAGGGTTGTGTGCTGAAGTCACCCGTAATTATTGTGCTATAGCCTATATGACTCTTGAACTTGAGGAGAGTTTGTTTTATGACTTGGCACCACCATTGTTTGGTGCATACAAATTGATAATTGTTATGTCTTGTTGGTGAATGTTGCCTCTTAACAGTATATAGTGTCCTTCTTTATCACTTTTGATTAACTTAGGTTTTAAGTTGATTTTATTCGATATGAGTATGGCCACTCCTTCTTGCTTCCGAGGGCCAACAATGGCTGCGAAGTCTTTCAGAATAAAATCATGTGATTTCCTGGCTGAGATTCCCATTGCTCTGTGGAAAGCCACCTTGGGCCTAGATCTCAGTTTGAAAGGGTGACAATCATGCGTGGCCTCCTAAAAACCAACACAATTCATATCAATACTTCTATGAGGTACGTTCCAGAACTCAGGCTCTAAGGGGAATCACACCAGAGTTCAAGCCCAGGTGGACCAAGTCATGTCTTCCAACCCCCACACAAATGACCACAATTAAAACAAAAAAACTACCACATGGCCCTCATCTTCGTCCATAAAGACCCTCATCAAAAGTTCTGGATGGAAGTTTCCATGAGGGTTGCAACTAAAGACAGTTTTCAGAATAAGCTCCCTTGCCTCTAATTTCCCTAAAGTCAGGGTGGCCTGGACACCCTTCCTGTGAACCAGGAGTGATCAAAAAGGCCTGCCATTAATTCCGCTTTGTTTCTATAATTTGAGGCTTACTGAATGTCAGGTATAGATTTTTTATGTGATTTGGAGTCATGAGAAAATCCAAGCACATATGGAGAGCATTCAAGAATTCATTTGACAAAGAGGATCCCTAATCTCACTTGAAGGGGGTCAGGAACCTAACAGAGAAAGGCAAGAATCCTCATCCACAATGACTGCTCTTTTTGCCATTTTGGTTTTGAATGCACACATGGGATCTTTCTTTAGATCCATCAGGTGCAGAGAATCGAAGCCACAGCCTCACACAGGGCCAAGAGGCAGGTTCAGACAAATCCCTTTCCAAAGCAATTAAGCAAAGAGCCACAGGTGATGCCCATTTATTTCCATTTGAAATTTTTTCCTTCAGGCTTCACAAAGGGGTGGCCTGAGGCAAAGACCTTCCTGACATTCAGGGCAACAGAACCTTGATTGGTATACTGAGCTTGAATTATGTTCTGCACCGAGGTCTCAGATAAATCGATATACAATGGCATAGGACCGTGTACCTCGGATGATTGAATGTAGAAGAGAACATCCAGTCAAAAAGGGATAGTCTGTAGGATTAGGAAGATAGTCAGTATGTTTAGGAAGAAGAGTGAGACTAGGAGTTGGACCAAAAGTTCTTTAGCAATAGGGTTTCAGTTAGAGAGTGAATGTAAATGTCAGCACATCTGAAGAGACAGTCACAATGATGAACTGGGAAAAAATATGTAGGAAAGCAGATATCAATAGAAAGATTAGGAAATCAGGCAAAGTATAAAGTGCGTGATAGGATTAGACATTTTCAACAGGCTTGAGGTTGAATATATAATCTTAGGAAAAAACAAATATGTAGTAATCAATAGGATTGACATTTGAGAGCATTAGGCACCCTGGACATGGATGTTTTTAGTAATCTATGGTCACTTTCCATTTAGGCTTTGGTACAATCATATGTGTGACCTTTGCATTTTGTGTCCAGAATACTACCGTGATAAAATTTATATGTTGATAAGGTGACATGAGTATTTCTTCCACCATTATGGGGAGTAATATTCTGGAAACTTATAAATTAGTACTGGTGATACAAATAGGTGTACCTTGTGTTGATCATTATTGAGATGTTGCATGAATAGACCAGATTGTGAATAAAGTATATAACTGGTTCCAACTTTAAATAATGGATTGAGTTTGCATCTGAAAATGTATTGGAAATCTTATATTGATATATATACAATCATTCCAACCAGTTATATATGTAATGGTAATATTAGGGTTACGGTTTATCGTGAAGAGTGAGTATTGCTTCAAAAATGATTATGGAATCAAAAATAATGTGTTTAGAAAGAAGTCTAGTGAAAAGACCAGTAAAGAAACATGGAGGAATACATGTGTTCTGAAGTAGTAAGTAAATGAGAGTGAACCAAATGCCTATAATTTTGTGAAGTTGTGGGTGAAAAAATATATCCTATGATGTCCATATACTGAAAAAATAGTAATGTACCAGTGTTGAGTAAAAATGAACTTCAAAATACACATCATGTCCCATAGCAATCTACTTGCATTGATGTTAAACTGGGTCAGGTACTGTAGAAATATTAGGATTTGTATGCACCACCTACTGAACTTAGTATTCAGTAGTAGGAAACCAATATGTATTACAGGTGTATAAATATTGCTGAAAATAATCTTGTAAAAAGTGGATTTTGAACCCACATACATGAATATAAATAAATTTAGGGAGTGTATAATAAGACACATATTTTTCATATTTTTTTAAAATCTGGAGAATATATATACATATATATATATAATATATATATAATATATATACATATATATACATATATAATATATATATGTATATATATACACATATATATTTTTTTTCCAGATTTAAAAAAAATACATACACACACACACACACACACATTAATATTTAGCAATATATATGCCAATCGAAATTCATCATGAAATATAATTCATCCACATATCCAAAAATATTCATTTTACTGAACATGGATTTATGTATAGTGTTTTTCACTAGGAAGCTCACCCATAAGTTGAATTTTCAGTCCCATCATTATTTAGGGAGAGTCATCTGTTCTCACAATTTTATATTCCAAAATCAGGGAGCTCACAAGATTGTCCGTGTGATACCAGGTAGGATATTATATATATATATGTATACAAAAATACATGTGCTGAATAGGATACAGAGAAAGGGAGACAGGAATTTATATATGTGATAATTTTAAAAAATCATGGAGAAATATTACAATGAAAAGTTGACTAGATTTAAAAAACATACTCTTGATAATGCAGAAGGCAAATAGAAGTATACACCATGCTTCCTATGAAAGGCCTGTATTTCTATTCGGTTAGGTTTCTTTCTCTCCATGATATTAGGATTAGTAGTCAGAGTCTAGTAGGGTATGGGTTAGAGTCAGGGATTCAGTATTTCAAATGGAAAAAAGGAAAATGAATCTAATGTGTATGCAAAAATGTGATACACAAAAATCTTCCCTCTCTCATCCAGAACAATGCCTTGACATAACCATCGCTAAAAGTAAGACACAATTAGAGGAGAGGAGTTAGAAAATCTGAATATATATGTGGAATGGAAAATGCTCAGGAGTTCACAACACTGGAGGTGGTAGAACAGTTTCCAAAAGTAAGGGAAAGGGTAAACAATCCAGAAACATGGAGCTGTGCTGGCCTTGAGACTTCTTGAGAAACTTCCTCTGAGGTTGGGAACAAGAAATATATGTAATTGTTAGGAGATTTTGCTTCGTTTGTAGTGACACCATGAAATCTGGGTCTGCATCTCTATGACCTGGAGCACATGGTCCTTATTTTCTAATGAACATGAGGGAGCAGTTCTGAATTCTCTCTTTGTAGGTAAACTGTGGCCACTGGGAGCTAAGTGTCTTTCCGTGTGGACTGTGAAGCCATTTGGTGATCCTCCACTTTCCAGGGTGTTTCTTACTGCTGCACTGGGAGTTTGGTATTTCCTTCACGAAATACAAGGAGTTCAACTGGGACAAAATCCTGGAGGGAGTTCTGTCATGTGTGGTTGGTCAGGGACGCAAAGAGAATGTACGAACCAGGCTTCTATCCTACATAGCTTTCACCTTGACTATAGCAACCTGATTCTGAACATTGCCCTGAAACCTCTCCATATGACAAGATGCCTTTACATATAAAGGTCTCCTGCCTGCACCATGTCAGTCGCAAGTCTTGCGAAGCCAATGGAAGATCCAGGTGGTCCTACCAAAAATATTTATTTACACACCTACAGTCCACTTCTCTAGGCCCACTACTCATTAGGCTCCAAATTACTGGCATCTCTGTTCTACACCATTTTCACGAAAACCAGTCAATCAAGGCACTCTTTGGTACACTCATGATCAGCAACAGGAAATCCAAAGTTTATCCAGTGCCACCTGGTCATGGGAATTTCAAAACTTTTATGGTATGAATCTAGTCATTTTTCAAAAATGAAGTTAGAGGCACTGTGGGTTTCAATTAATTCAGGAACCATTAAATGGTGAGGAAGCTCATTTCAATGAAAGCTCTGGAGAACACTCACAGAAAAGCCTTCCAAAAGACTGGCCAAAAGGTCACATGAATCCAGACACATTGAGGTGTACAATGTGAGGTCCATATGTGTTTGGACTCTCAACTAGGGCTGCCAAGTCTTTAAGAATTAAATCATGTGATATCCTGGCTCAGAATCCCCGAGCTCTGTGGAAAGCCATCCTGGGCCTAGATCTCAATTTCCAAAGGCGATTCTCACGTGTGGCCTAGTAAAATCCCAAGAGAACTCACGACAATACTTCTCTGAGGTCAGATCCAGAACTCATTCTTTAAGGGGAATCACACCAGAGTTCAAGCCCAGGTGATCCGAGTCATCTTTTCCAACTACCACACAAATTACCACAATTAAAACAAGAACACTCCCATATGGCCCTCATCTTCTTTCATATTGACACTCATCATAATTTTGCTGGAGGTTTCCATGAGGGGAGCAGACCAAGACAGTGTTCAAAATAAGCTCCTTTGACTCTCATTTGCCTATAGTAAAGGTGGCCTGGACACCCATCCTGTGAACCAGGAGTGATCAAATAGGCCTGCCATTAATACCGCTCCAATTCTCCAATTTGAGGCCTACTGACTGTTTGGTTTAGATTCTTTATGTGAATTTTAGTCATGAAATAACCAAGCACCTATGGGCTAGCCTCTGCAGGTTTTGAAGAACTCATTTGACCCAAAGGATCCCTATTTTCACTTGATGGAGTTCAGGAACCTTACAGAGGAAGTCGAGAGACTTCATCCCAATGGCTGCTCTTTCTGCCATTTTTCCTTTGGATGCAAACATGGGAACTTTCTTTAGATCCACAGGTGCTGAGAATCTAAGCCTCAGCCACACACAGGGCCAGGGGGCTGATTCAGTCACATCCCTTTTCAAAGCACTTAAGAAAAGAGCCACAGGTATGCCCAATCATTTCCATTTGAAAACTGTTTTCTTCAGGCTTCACAAAGGGGTGGCCAGATGCAAAGAACTTCCTGACATTCAGGGCAACAGAACAATAGGTAAGCAAAAGGCCCAAAGCAGGGTTTCTCCTCTGAGACTGTCCTCGTCACACTGATATCTGAGTTTTCTGAGATGCTCGCCATCACCTACAGCTATCCAGTACATGGCTATGTCACAGAGCTTGGAGGTGGTACATATCTTGGACACAAAACCATGGGCCTATTCTTGAGATTGGCCGGAATTCAGGACGAAAATAGAAACTTAGGAAGGTAGCAGGTGTTGCTCATCGATAAGGCAAGCTACAGTCCATTCATAAACGGGGCAATATGAATGCTGAGAAGCTTTCTACTAGACACGACACATCCATTGATGAATTCTCTTTTCTAATGTCTACAACCACGGAAACAGTGGAATACACAGACATAGAAACACTCGCCCTGTGAAAAGACTTACTAGAAACAGTCCACTTCAAATGAAACAAACCGACTGTCCTACCTATTCTCAGAAAATGAGACAAAACCACAAACCCACAACCACACCCACAAAGGCACCTCCTTCCCCTAAGTAGGTCTTTGACTATCCGGAGGGTCCTCTGACTTGTAGGCCATAATACGTTCCCCCGAAATGGCCTGTCCTGTCTCAGATCTGGTCTCCTTGGCAAACTCTGTGAACTTCTCAGGAGCCAACGGTGAGCCACTAACGACTTTCTCAAGAAAAGCCCCGCTTCCGAGCTTTCCTGGCATTTGGCCTTCTCACGTCTGAAGGTACCAAGAAAGACTGACTGCATTTAGTAAATCCAAACAAGTGAGACCATAGGGACTGGGACTTGGACTGGCTATGGGTGCCTGGCTTCCTGGATCCAAAGTTCAGAGAGTTCCATCACCATGGAAGTGAGGTGAGGTCACTTCCTTCCTGAACTGAATGAGGTCCCTGTCTTGGCAACCACTTTGTCTTAACTGTTACTTCCAAGGGTCCCATGAGATTGAGGCTGCCCCTACTTCCTGTGAAACTTTCACAAGTTAGAATGGTATATCAACCATAGGCACCCAGGAATAGATCTCCACACAGGCCTGTTTTGGTCCATGTTCTCTACATTAAGAAGAGAATCTGATTCAGACACAACCTTTTATCCTGACTGGGTTGTTTGCCATGGAAGATGACTTTTGGTCTCTCAGGTCCTTCATAGCTGCCTACATCTTCTCCAGGGATCATTTCTGCATGGGCCTTTGAGGTTATCAGCAGGTGGAAGTTTCCCTACATTTCTGTATTGTAAAATCAACTCTTTCCCTGCTGTTCTATAAAGTTAGATTGAGGGAATAGTGTATGATTATGGTTAAAAACATGTTTGATTTGGGTTAGAAATCATTGTGCTGGATGAATAATGGTATTGGGAACCTGCTATGTGTATAAGAATATATAGGTGTAATATATGTATGAAAAAAGAAATCTAAGTATGATTTGAAGGCCAGAAGGGCATTGGGCCCTTGATTGGGATACGCAGCATTGAATTACGTTCTGCAGAGATGTCTCAGATAAATCGATATACAATGGCATAGGACCTTGTACTTTGCATGAATTAATGTAGAAGGAACATCCAGTCAAAAAAGGATAGTCGGTAGTGAAAGGTTAATAAAATAGGTACTTGCTATTTCCTGTTTTTCTGTATGCTTAAAAAAACACTGTTGAAATCTTGAGAAATGTTTGCTAATCTTGTTCTAGAATGTACTGTTCCCAACTGCCAAACTGCAGAATGTACTGCCTCACTCGGTGTCACACGAACCGCCCACTCACCCTTACACATCAGTAAACTTCCCTCCCTTCCATCTCCAAGGAATGTATGTAAGCTCTGCATAAGCTGTTCTCAGAGCTCTCTGATCTATTTAAGTTAGCTGTGAGCCCCAGCAAGCTGGACGCAAAATAACCCTTTGCTGTTGCATGAGACAGTCTCTTGGTAGTCTCTTCCTCCAACACTCACCTGACCTTTACATATTGAGGTTCCACCGAGTACCGGCAGTGGCGGATGAGAGACCCCAACGGGCTCCTCTCGGAGCAAGTAAGGCGCCTCTTTCTGGTTTCAGGTGTCATGTTAGGGCTTGGCAAAATTGCTGGCGATGAAGAGCCTGGGGTCTCTCCGACGGTGGCTGAGAGACGTGTCACAGAGACATAGGGCACCTCCCTGGGGGACCCCAAAGAGGACTCGGAGAATCAAGGAACAATTGCTTCATCGACTCAGTGATATTTTCTTTTAGATTCGGTATTGCCATCCTATCGGGTTTTGCCGGCTACGCATTCCTGGTCTCAGTGTTGGATGTCCATTGCCTGTCTTTATGGTCTTGTCTTATCTGTGTCATGTGTCTTTGCTTTTACTGTTTGTGTACCTTTCATTATGGGACAGAGCACTTCAATGCCTCTGTCCCTGACCCTTGATCACTGAACCAAAGTCCGCTTAAGGGCTCAGAATCTTTCTTTTTTTAGTAAAACGCTGGACCTGGCAGACTCTCTGTGCCTCAGAATGGCCCATCTTTGGAGTCGTATGGCCCCAAGAAAGATCTTTCTACTTCCCACTAATTTATAAAGTCAGAGATATTGTCTTTCAGCCAGGGCCACATAGCCATCCTGATCAACAGCCATATATCTTAACTTTTCAGGACCTCTGCAAATCTCCTCCTCCATGGGTGAAGCCTTTCCTTGCCCATGCCTCTGCTCATACTCCTTCCCACATGATCTCTCAAACCCTCACCTCTTCCTCCTCCTCCACCCTCTGTTTTCCCTGAGTCACAAGATTTGACTCTACTGGACTCTTCCTCCTCTCCTTATCCCCTGCCCTCGTCCCCTAACACACAACACACTCTAAGTGATTCCCCTGCTGCTGACTAAGCCTCTCTACCATTGGAGGAAGCTAAGCTGGTAATAGGATCTGATAATGGACCGATGTTCATGGCCCAGGTAAGTCAGGGGTTAGCCAGGAACCTGGGGATTAATTGGAAGTTATATTGTGCTTATAGACCCCAGAGTTCAGGACAAGTAGAAAGAATGAATAGAACCATTGAAGAGACCTTAACGAAATTAAGCTTAGAGACCAGCATAAAAGATTGGACTGTGCTCCTGACTTATGCAATGTTTCATGCAAGAAAAAATCCTTCTGTTTCTTTGAGTAACCTTACCCCCTGAGAAGTTCTCTATGGTGGCCCTCGTCCAGTAAGGGTCCTAAGCCCAACTGTAAGACCTAAGGATCCTTTCCACACCCTCTTGCTTGACAGACTTAAAGCTCTTGAAAGAACTCAGTGATACCTGTGAAAATAGCTGCCCACTGCGTAACAAACTGTGTACCAGGGGATTCCACATCCATATCAAATAAGAGACTTCATGTATGTAAGATGACATCAGGTGTCATCCCTGGAACCCAGCTGTAAAGGACCATACCAGGTGCTACTTATAACACCTACAGTGGTAAAGGTATACAGAATCACTTCTTGGATCCATGCCTCTCATCTCAAGCCTGCTCCTTGTCCAGAATCTTTCTGGAAACTGGAAAAGACTGGTAACAGTTTCAAATTGTGTATTCGCCATGTGGATAAGGTTATATACTCTCCCCTTGGCCACAAGTAGTCCTAACCCTCATCAGCCTTTTAAGCAGCGATGGCTGATCACAAATCCTACTGGAAAAGTGTATAATCGATCTCACATACATCCCCCTTAGGGACCTGGTGGCCATCTCTCCACCCAGACATTTGTCAGCTGGCCATAGGTTTTTTCTATTGGGATATCCCTGATGAAGAAAATCCCACTAAAATACCATTAAATCCCTTGTGTACCATAGATAATGGAAACAAACATTATGGATGTAGGGACACGCGAGCCAAATGCAGGTTGGCTATCCTAGATTACTTGTTTGCCCGGGAAACTATCAAAGCCACAAACAGTAACGGCTGTGTGGGGGAAAAACCGACTTCTTCAGTATGTCATGGAGATGTGAGCATACAGAGGCTGCCTGATGGAACCCAATACTTCATCAAATTCAGTACACAGCATTGGCCATATTACCAAGTAGACAACAGAAAAAGGATGGCCCCCAGAGGGGTCTCTAGATCCTCAAATTTTGCGTGACCTTTTTAACTTCTGCAAGTGCTCAAAAGGGTGAAAGGAGATTCCCCTATGTGGAAGCCCTTTCCCTCCTTAACTCACATCCTGAACTATGCTTCTCCAATAGATTTTTATCCTGAGCCTTCTGCTCCAGACTCTCTGCTGTCACTCCCACCTCAGCAACGTGATTTCTCCCCTCCAATTACTAGATCAGAATCCCAAACCTCCACCAGTTCTCAGACAATTGCCCGCTTGTGAGGTAGCAGGTACTGAGGTACCCCTCCACCCACTCACTCCTCTCTCTTCCTGTCAGTGCCCACACCGGGTCCCACCAGGTCCTCTTTCCAGCTAACCCAAAGCTCAAACGAGCTGAGGAGAGCTCTCAGACCCTTATCCAAGATGTAATATAAATGGCCATTAAAGTTGCTTTGTCATCACTGAAAACAGGTTACTAAAATTTAAAGTCCCTCACAGGATTTTGGGATACTCACTCCCGTTTTCTGCTCTTCTCTACCTGTTCTACTGCTCAAGTTTTTTGCTAGGAAATTCCCAAACACCTTTCCAATTATTCTTTTACATCTCTCTTTTTCCTCATTCTCAGATCCTCGGAGCTTCTCTCAGCCCCACCTTCCCCGTATTCCCCCTCTGTACCAGGCCCACAGAAAAGTCTTAAATGTCCTTCTCCAGAAGTCTTCACCATGGCTGACTTTAGAACTTTCAGCATAGAGTTTCTATAAAGAGTTCAATGTAGATAAACTTTCTCTTTTTGTATTGCCCTGTTATACTTGGCCACTGGCTAAAAAACTCAGTACTTCTAAGCTAGACAACCCCTAACTAGTTTTTCACAAAATATGTGAACAAGTCCTCTGGCCTTCAGCTGGGGCTTCACAGAAATGGCCACATTTCTAAGATAAAGAAATTACCAACTGGGCTCCGTTGTAACAGCTGGCAGGGGGAAAATAAGAAAGGGAATAAAAAGCTCTCCTCCTCCCAGGTGTCCTTGAAAATTTAACTTGCCCAGAACAGAGGAAAAATCAGAAACATATACTGCTTTTTTGAACTTCTGCAGACTGTAAACTTCTGAGCCCCATCCCTTATATGTTGGGTACACAATTCTGAAACTACCTAAACTTGAGTTTCAGGGGACTAATTGATTACAACAGAAGCAATGCCCTCTGAATCCAGTTGCAACAATATAGGACTGTTTCCCTGTCTTCAGTGCTATCTTAGGTGCCTTGCCTTGTCTGTCCCTACAACAGCATAATTCTATATACTTAAACATTGTTTATGTTTTCATGAAATGGTCAACAGATGTGATTATTTTGAAATGTTGCAGATGTTTCCCAGAAAGCTCTATCATGACGCAGGTTCGTTTGAAGATCAAATAGGGGGGGCATACAACCGGTTCCACTGGGAACTTGTATCCCTCACTTTAGCCATCCTATTAGGAATAGGAGTTGCTGCACGGGTGGGCACAGGAACCACTGCCATTGTCCATGGGACACAACAAATGACCCAATTAGAAGAAGCAATAGAGCAAAACTAAGATATTAGAAACCTCCATCAGAGCTTTGCATGAATCTTTAACCTCTCTCTCTGAAGTTGTTTTAAAGAACAGTTGAGGGTTGGACCTCCTCTTCATTAGAGAAGGGGGCCTTTGTGCTGCATTGAGGGAAGGATGTTGTTTTTATGCTGACCATACTGGAGTTGTAATAAAATCTATGAGTAAATTTAAAAGACACCTTGAAGAGCATCAACAAGAGAGAGAGGCCCAAAAAGGGTGGCTTGAGTCTTGGTTCACACACTCCTCCTGGTTAACTACGTTTTTATCAACCCTGGCCGGTCCAATAATAATCCTCATATTATTGCTAACTATAAAATCCTGTTTGCTCAACCGTGTAATTTCTTTTCTCCAGGCTCAAATTGGACGAGTTAAACTTATGGTAATACTCCACTAGCAGACATAGAATGTGACACCCTCCAATGATCATTTTTATGATTAAAAGTAGCCAGAAGAAGAAGTGGGGAATTAAAGTTTAATAAAATAGGTACTTGTCACTTCTTGTTTTTCTGTATGCTTAACAAAACACTATTGAAATCTTGAGAAATGCTTGCAAATCTTGTTCCCAGAATGTTCTGTCCCCAACTGCCCAACTGCAGAATGTACTCCCTCACCCAGGTGAATGCAAACCACCCTCTCACCCTGACCCATCAATAAAATTCCCTCCCTGCCCTCTCCAGGGAAAGTATATAAGCTCTATTTAAGCTATTCTCAGGGCTATCTGCTCTATTCAAGTGATCTCTGAGCCCCAGCATGCTGGACACCCAAAAAACCCTTTGATGTTGCAAGAGATAGTCTGTTGGTGGTCTCCTCCTCTGAAGCTCGCCCCAAATTTACTTGGATGATTGAATGTAGAAGAGAACATTCAGTCAAAAACAATAGTCTGTAGCATTAGGAAGATAGTCAGTACTTTTATGAAGAAGGGTGAGTATAGGAATTGGAAAAAAATTTCTTTAGCAATAGGGTTTCGATTAGAGAGTGAATGTAAATGTCAGCACAGGTGAAGAGTCAGTCACAATGATGAACTGGGGAAAATATGTAGGAAAGCAGATATCAATAGAGACATTACAAAATCAGGCAAAGTATAAAGTGAGTGATAGGATTAGATATTTTGAACAGGGTTGAGTTTAAATATATAATCTTAGGAAGAAACAAATATGTAGTCACAATTAGGATTGACATTTGAGAGCATTAGGCAAATTTCAGGTGGATGAATATTTCTCAGAATAATCTTGTGAATAGTTGATTATAAATCCACATAATAAACATGAATGAATTTAGGGAGTGTATATAAGACACATATATTTCATGTTTTGAAAAATCTGGAGAGTGTATATATATATATATATATATATATATATATATATATATATATATATATATATATACAAAACACACACAGACAAAAAAGTAGCAAAATATATGTCAATCAAAATTCATTATAAAATATATATCATCCACAGATCTAAAAATATTAATTTTACTGAACATGGATTTATGTATAATGCTGTTCAACTAGCAAGCTCAACCATAGGTTGAATATCCAATTCCAACAAGTTTAGTAGGAGTGATCTCTTCCAACAATTTGTATCTGCCAAGTCAGCCACCTCACAAGAATGTACGTGTGGTACCAGGGAGGAATCTATATGTGCATATAAGAATACAGAGAAAGGGAGACAGGAATTCACATATTTGTTAACCTTAAAAATACATGGACAACTATTTCAACAATAAATTGACTAGATTCATAACTCCAACTCTGTATCATGCAAAAGAAAAGTACAACAATACACCAGGCCTACTCTGAACTGCTTGTATTTCGATTCTGTTTGGGTTATTTTTCTCCATCATATTAGAATTAGTAGTCAGAGTCTGGTCGGGTATGGGTTAGAGTCAGGGATTAAGTATTTTGAATGGAAAATAGAAAACTGAATCCAATGTTTATGCAAATATATGCTACAGAAAATTCTTCCCACTCTCCTCCAGAACAATGCCTTGACATTACCTTCGCCCCAAGTAAGACACAATTAGAAGAGAAGAGTTAGAAAATCTGTGAATACCTATCAGGAATGGAAAATGCTCCAGATTTCACATCTTTGGAGGCGGTAGAGGAGTTTCCAAAAGTAAGGGACAGGCTAAACACTCCACAAATATGGAGCTCTGCTGGCCTAAAGACTTTTTGAGAATCTGCCTTTAAGGTTGGGCACTTAAAATATATGTTGTTTTCAGGAGCTTTAGCTTTATTTGTAGTGAGACAATCAAAGCTCGATCTGCATCTATGTGACCTGGAGGACATGGTTATTTATTTTTCAATAAAAATGAGGCAGCAGTGCTGAATTCTCTCTTTGTAGGTAAACTGTGGCCACTGAGGGCTAAGTGTCTCCCTGTGTGGACTGTGAAACAACTTGGTCATCCTCCAATTATCGTGGTGTTTCTTGCTGCTGCACTGGGAGTTTGGAATTTGCTTCATTAAATACAACGAGTTCAAATGGGAAACAGTGCTGAAGGGAGTTCTGTCAGCTGTGGTGTGCAGGGTCTCCAGGAGAATGCACCAACCAGGGTTCTATCCCACGTAGCTTGCCCCCTTGACAATAGCAACATGATTCTGAACATTGCCCTAAAACCTCTCCATATAAAAATATGCCTTTACGTAAATGGGTCTGATGGCTGCACCATGTCAGTCTCAAGCCATTTGGAAGCCAGTGGAAGATCCACATGGCCCCACCACAGATGTTTTATCACTCACTTGCGTAACACTTCTCTAGGCCCACTACTCACTAGGCTTCTACTTACCAGCATCTCTGTTCTACACCATTTTCCTGAAACCCAGTCAATCAAGGCCCTGTCTGGTATATTCATGATCATCAACAGGACATCAAAGGTCCTCCAGTGACATCTGGTCATGGGAATTTTAAAAATTTCATGGTAATTATCTAGCAATTTTTAACAGATGAAGTTGGAGGCACTGTGGTTTGCAATTCATTCAGGAACCATTAAAGGGTTAGAAAGCTAATTTCAGGGAAAGCTCTGGAGCACTCTCACAGGCAAGGCTACCCAAAGAGTGGCCAAAAAGTCACATGAAGCGAGGCCAATTGAGGTCTATAAAGCGAGGTCCATGTGTGTTTTGAATCTCAATAATGAATGCCAAGTCTTTCAGAATTAAATCATGTAATATCCTGGCTGAGATTCGCAGTGTTCTGTGGAAAGCCAACCTGTGCCTAGATCTCAGGTTCCAATGGCAACTTCATGCCTGGCCTCCTAAAATCCCAACACAATTCATGGCAATACTTCTCTCAGGTCAGTTCCAGAACTCAGTCTATAAGGAGAATCACACCAGAGTTCAAGTCCAGGTGGACCCAGACAACTCTTCCAACCGCGACTCAAATGAAAACAATTAAAACCAAAATACTCCCTCATGGCCCTATTCTTCTTCCATATAGACACTAATCATAACCTCTTCCTGGAGTTTTCCATGAGTTGTGCAGCCCAAGAGAATGTCCAAAATAAGCTTCTTGCACCTCTTTTGCCTAATTTCAGGGTGGCCTGGGCACCCTTCCTGTGAATCAGGAGTGATCAAATAGGCCTGCCCTTAATACTGTTCCGCTTATCCAATTTGAGGCTCTCTGACTGTGGGGTCTAGATTCTTTATGTGAATTGGAGTCATGAGAAAAGCCAAGACAGTGTCCAAAATCAGCTCGCTTGCCCCTCATTTGCCTAAAGTCAGGGTGGCCTGGACACCGTTTCTGTGAACGAGGAGTGATCAAATAAGCCTGCCGTTAATACTTCTGTGTTTCTCCAATTTGACGCCTACTGATTTCAGGTATCAATTCTTTATGTGATTTGGAGTTATGCGAAAACCCAAGCACCTCTGCAGGGAATTGAAGAACTCATTTGACCCAAAGAATCCCTATTCTCACTTGATGGAGTTCAGGAAATTAACAGAGGAAGGCAAGAGACTTCATCCATAATGAATGATTTTTTTTTTGCCATTATGGCTTTGGACGCACACATGGGACCATTCTTTAGATCCATCAGGTGCTGAGAATCTAAGTCATAGACACAAACATGGCCAAGAGACTAATTCAGACACATACCTTCCCAAAGCAATTAAGCAAAGAGCCACAGGTGATGACATTCATTTCCTTTTGAAAACTGTTTACTTCAGGCTTCACAAAGTGGTGGATTGAGGCAAAGAACTTCCTGACATTCAGTGCAAAACAACAATAAGTAAGCAAAAGGCCCAAAGCAGGGTTTCTCCACTGAGACTTTCCTGGTCACACTGATATCTGCATTTTCTGAGATGCTCGCCATTCTCTTCAGCTATCCAGTACATGGCCATGTCACAGAGTTTGGAGGTGGTACATATTTTGGACACAAATCCATGAGCCTATTCTGGATAGTGGCCAGAATTCAGGAAGAAAACAGCAACTTAGAAAGATAGCAGGTGTTGCAAATCAAAAAGACAAGCTGCACTCCATTCATATATTGGGCAGGTTGAATTATGGGAAGATTTACACTAGACAGTACACATCCATTAATGCATTCTCTTTTCCAATATCTACAACAACGGACACAGTGGGATACACAGACATAGAAACACTTGCCTTGTCAAATGACTTACTAGAAACTGTCCACTCCAAACCAAACTAACCGCCTTTCCCATCTATTCTCAGAACATGAGACAAAACAATAAACCCATACCCACTCCCACAAAGGCACCTCCTTCCCCCAATTAGGTCTGTGACTATCCAGATTGTCCTCTGACAGGTGGGCCATACTATGTTCCCCTGAAATGGTCCGTCATCTCTAAGATCTGGTGAAATATAAGTATGAAAACAGAAATCTAGGTATGATTTGAAGCCCAGAAGGGTTTTTCCCTTGATTGGGATACTTAGCTTTGAATTATGCTCTGCAAAGTTGTCTCAGATAATTCGATATACAATGGCATAGGACCTTTTACATTGGATGATTGAATGTAGAAGAGAACATCCAATCAAAAAGGGATAGTCGGTAGGATTAGGAAGATAGTCGGTAGGTTTAGAAAGAAGAGTGATTAAAGGATTTGGACCAAAAGTTCTTTAGCAATAGGGTTTCGATTATAGAGTGAATGTAAATGTCAGCACATATGAAGTGTCAGTCACTAGGATGAACTTGGGAAAATATGTAAAAAAGCAGATATCAATAGAAACATTATGAAATCAGGCAAAGTATAAAGTGAGTGATAGGATTAGACATTTTCAACAGGGTTGAGTTTGAATATATAAATTAGGAAGAAACAAATATGTAGTCACCAATAGGATTGACAATTGACAGCATTAGGCAACCTGGACATGGATGTTTTTAGTAATCCATGTACACTTTACATTTAGGCTTTGGTACAATCATAAATGTGACCTTTACATTTTTTTGTCCAGAATATTACTTTGATTAAATGTATATGTACATCAGGTGACATGAGTATGTCTTCCACCATTTCTGCGAGCAATATATTGAAGATGTAAAATTAGAATCGGGGGTACAAAGAGGTGTACCCTGTGTCTATGAATATAGAGATAAAGCATGAATAGACCCTAATGTGAATAAATAATATAACTTTTTTCAACTTTAAAAAATGAATTGATCTAATATCTGAAAAATTAAAGGAAATCGTATATTGATATACAATCATTCATTCCAACCAGGTATATATGTAATGGAAATATTTGTGTTTTGGTTTATCATGAAGAGTGTGTGAGTTTTGCTTCAAAATGATTATGGAAATTCAAAATAATGTGTTTGGAAAGAAGTCTCATGAAAAGACCAGTCAAGAAACCCAGACAATACATGTGTTCTGAAGCAAGATGTGGTGAAAGTTGAAACAAATGCATATTAATTTGTGAACTTGTGGATGAAATGTATATCCTATGATGTGCAAAAACTGAAGAAATAATAATGTACCAGTGTCGAATACAAATGAATAAAGAATTACATATCATGTCCCATAGGAATCTACTTGCATTGATGTTAGACTGGGTCAGTTACTGTAGAATAATTAGAATTTGTATGCATCATTCCCTGAAGTTAGTTTTCAGTACTAGGAAACAAATATGTATTTCAGGTGGATGAATATTTCTGAGAATAATCTTGTGAAATGTTGATTAAAAATCTACATACATGAACATGAATGAATTTAGAGAGTGTATATTAGACACATATATTTCATATTTTGAAAAATCTGGAGAGTGTATACACACACACACACAAATAAAAAACACTCACAGACATTAAAAAGTAGCAATATAAATGCTAATCGAAATTCATCAGTAAATATATATCATCCACAGATGCAAAAATGTTTATTTTACTGAACATGAGTTTATGTATAATGTTGTTCTACTAGGACGCTCCCTATAGGTTGAATTTTCAGTTCCAACAGCGTTTAGGAGGAGTGATCTCTTCTCACAATTTGTATCTGCCAAGTCAGCCACCTCACAAAGATGTACATGTGATACCTGGTAGGATTCTATATATGCATATAAATATATAAGTGTGAATAGGCTAAAGAGAAAGGGAAACATGAATTCTCATATTTGTTAACTTTAAAAACACATGGAGATCTTTTTCTATTAAACATTGACCAGATTTATAACTCCTACCTTGTATAATGCAAAATGCAAGTCCAACTATACAACATGCCTCCAATGAACTGCTTGTATTTCTATAGGTTTGTGTTATTTTTCTCTATCATATTAGGATGAGTTGTCTGAGTCTAGTAGGTATGGGTTAGTGTCAGGGATTCAGTATTTCAAAAGGAAAATTGGAAATTGAATCCAATTTGTATGCAAATATATGCTGCACAAATATCCTCCCCTCTCATCCAGAACAATGCCTTGAAATTACCTTCACCCCAAGTAAGACACAGTTAGAGGAGAATAGATAGAAAATCAGTGAATACATATCTGGAATGGAAAATGCTCAGGAGTTCACAACCTTGGAGGTTGTAGAGGAGTTTCCAAAAGTAAGGGACAGGGTAAACACTCCACAAACATGGAGCTCTGCTGGCCTAAAAACTTTTAGAGCAACTGCCTCTGAGTTTGGGAACGTGAAAATTATGTTGTTGTTAGGAGAATTGGCTTCCTTTGTAGTGAGACCATCAAAGCTGGGTCTGCCTCTATGTGACGTGGAGGACATGGTATCTGATTTTCCAATGAACATGAGGTAGCAGTGTTGATTTTCTTCTTTTTAGGTAAACTGTGGCCTCTGGGGACTAAGTGTCTCCCCGTTGGACTGTGAAGCCATTTGGTCCTCCTCCACTTTCTGTGGGGTTTTTGCTGCTGAACTGGGAGTTTGGTATTTGCTTCATGAAATTCAAGGAGTTCAACTGAGACACAGTGCTGGAGGGAGTTCTGCCATCTGCGGTGGTTAAGAGTCTGCAGAAGAACGCACCAACCACGCTTCTATCCCTCAAAGCTTGCCACATTGCATCCTTGTCCATAGCAACCTGATTCTGAACATTGCCCTGAATCCTCTTCATATAACAAGATGCCTTTAATTACAAGGGTCTGCTGGCTGCTTCATGTAATCCACAAGCCATTTGGAAGCCAATGGAAGATCCACATTGCTCCAACAGAGATGTTTTATCACACTCCTGCCCACCAAAGCTCTAGGCCCACTTCTCAGCAGGCTGCAACTTTATGGCACCTCTGTTCTACACCATTTTCATGAAACCCAGTCAAGCAAGGCACTGTCTGGTACATCCATGATCAGCAACAGGACATCCAAAGGTTCTCCAGTGCCACCTGGTCATGGGAATTTCAAAAATTTCATGGTATTTATTTAGACATTTTTCAAGGATGAAGTTGGAGGCACTGTGGGTTTCAATTCATTCAGGAACCAGTAAATGGTGAGCAAGATTATTTCAATGAAAGCTCTGGAGAACCCTCACAGGCAAGGCTTCCCAAAGAATGGCCAAAAGGTCACATTAAGCCAGGCCCATTGAGGTCTACAATATGAGGTCCATGTGTGTTTTCACTCTCAACTATGGCTGCCAAGTCTTTCGAATGAAATCATGTGATATCTTGGCTGAAATTCCCAGAGCTCTGTGGAAAGCCACTCTGGGGCTAGATCTCAGTTTCCAAGGGTGACTCTCATACATGGCCTCTTAAATCACAACACAATACATGGCAATACTTCTCTGAGATCAGTTCCTGTACTCAGTCTATAAGGGGAATCACACCAGAGTTCAAGCCCAGGTAGACCTTGTTATGTCTTCCAACTGTCACACAAATATCCACAATTAAATCCAAAACACTTCCACATGGCACTCATCTTCTTCCATTTACACAATCATCATAACCTCTGGCTGGAGGTTTCCATGAGGGGTGCAGCCCAAGACAGTGTCCAATATAACCTCCCTTGTCCCTCTTTTGCCTAAAATCAGGGTGGCCAGGACATCCTTCCAGTGAACCAAGAGTGATCAAATAGGCCTGCCATTAATATGGCACTGCTTCTCCAATTTGAGGCCTACTTACTGTGTGTTTTAGATTCTTTATGTGAATTGGAGTCTCGAGAAAAACCAAGCACTTATGGGCTAGCCTCTGCAGGGTTTTGAGGAACACATTTGAACCAAATGATCACTGTTCTCACATGATGGAGAACAGGACACTTACAGAGGAAGGCGAGAGACTTCATCCACACTGACTGCTCTTTTGTCCATTTTCGTTTTGGATGCACACATGGGATCCTTCTTTAGATCCATCAGGTGCTGAGAATCTAAGCCACAGTCTCACACAGGGCCAAAAGACTGATTCAGACACATCCCTTTCCAAAGCAATTAAGCAAAGAGACACAGGTGATGCCCTTTCATTTCCATTTGAAAACTGTTTCTTTAGGCTCTACAATGGTGTGGCCTGAGGCAAAGGCCTTCCTGACATTCAGGGCAACAGAACAATTGATGAGCAAAAGGCCCAAAGCAGGGTTTCTTCACTTAGAATTTCCTGGTCAAACTGATATCTGAGTTTTCTGAGATGCTCCCATTTCTTTCAGCTATCCAGTACATGGCCATGTCACAGAGCTTGGAGGTGGTACATATTTTGGACACAAAACCATGAGCCTATTCTGGAGAGTGGCCAGAATTCAGGAAGAAAACCGGAACTTAGGAAGATTGTTGGAGTTGTCCACCCATAAGTCAAGCCGCAGTCCATTCATAAATTGGGCAAGTTGAGTCTAGACAGGACACATCCAATGATTCATTCTCTTTTCTAATATCTAAAACCACGGACACAGTGGGATACACAGACAAAGAAACACTGGCCTTGTCAAACGACTTACCAGAAACAGTTCACTCCAAACCAAACAAACCGCCTTTCCTACCTATTCTCAGAACATGAGACAAAATCTCAAACCCACACCCACACACACAAAGGAAGCTCCTTCCCCCAAGTAGGTCTGTGACTATTGGGAGTGTCCTCTGACTGGTGGGCCAAACTATGTTCTGATGAAATCGCCTGTCCTTTGTCACATATGGTCTCCTTGGCCAAATCTGTGAAGTTGTCACTAGCCAGCAGTGAGCCACTACCTGCTTTCTCAGGAAAGGCCCCTCTTTAGAGCTTTCCTGACATTTGTTCATCCTCACCTCAGTAGGTACCAAGAAAGACTGACTCTGTCCTTGGTAAATCCAAAAAATACGACCACTGGGACTGGGACTGAGACTGGCTCTGGGTGCCTGGCTTCCCGGATTCCAAGTTCAGAGAGTTCCATCACCAAGGAAGTGAGGTGAGATTACTTCCTTCAGGAATTCTTTGAGGTCATTGCCTTGGCAACCACTTTGTCCTAACTGTTGCTTACAATACTCCTATGAGATGGAGGCTGCCCTTTCTTCCTGTGACACTTTTACAAGTTAGAATGGTATATCAACCATAGGGACCCCGGAATAGCTCTCCACACATGCCTGGTTTGGTCTATCTTCTCTACATTAACAAGAGAGAGGCTTATTCAGACACAACCCTTCATCCTGGGAAGGTTGTTTGCGATGGAAGATGACATTTGCTCTCTCAGGTCCTTCATAGCTGCCTACATCTTCTCCAGGGATCAAGTCTGCATGGACATTTGAGGTTCTCAGCAGGAGGAAGATACCCTACATTCCTGTATTGTAAGACGAACTCTGTCCCTGCTCTTCTGCAAAGTTAGATTAAGGTAAGAGTGTATGGTTAGGGTTAATAACATGTTCAATTTGGGTTACGAATCATTGCGAAGGATGATTAATAGTATTGGGAACCTGCGATATTTATAAGATTATAGAGGTGAAATATAAGTATGGAAACAGAAATCTAGGTAAGATTTGAAGCCCAGAAGGGCATTAGGCCCTTGATTGGGATACTTAGCTTATAATTACGTTCTGCACAGATGTCTCAGATAAATCGATAATCAATGGCATAGGACCTTACACCTTGGATGATTGATTTTAGAAGAGAACATCCGCTCAAATTGAGATAGTCGGTGGGATTAGGAAGGTAGTCAGTATCTTTAGGAAATAGAGTGAGTATAGGATTTGGGGCAAAAGTTCTGTAGCAATAGGGTTTTTGTTATAGAGTGAATGTAAATTTCAGCACATGTGAAGAGTCAGTCACATGATGAACTGGGGAAAATATGTAAAAAGGAAAATATCAATACAGACATTATGAAATGAGGCAATTATACAGTGAGTGATAGGATTAGACATTTTCAATAGGGTTGACATTGAATACATAATCTTAGGAAGAAACAAATATGTCATCACCAATAGGAATGACATTTGAAAGCATTAGGCAACCTGGACATTTATCGTTTTAGTAATCCATGTTCACTTTCCATTTAGGATTTGGTACAATCATAAGTGTGATCTTTGCATTTTGTGCCCAGAAAAATATTGTGATCAAATATGTATGTAGATCATATGACATGAGTATTTCTTCCACCATTACTGGGAGCAATATTTGAAGACATATAAATTAGTATTGGGGGTACAAAGTGGTGTACCCTGTGTCTTTGAATATAGAGATAATGCATGAATAGACCATACTGTGAATAAATATTATAACTGGTTCCACTTTAAATAATGGATTGAATTGATATCTGAAAATATATAGGAAATCATATATTGACATACAATCATTCACTCCAACCAGTTATATATCTAATGGTAATCTTAGGGTTATTGTTTATCATGAAGTGTGTGTGAGTTTTGTTTCAAAAGTGATTATGGAAATCGAAAATAATATGTTTGGAAAAAAGTCTCATAAAAAGACCAATCAAGAAATATGGAGGAATTCATGTGTTCTGAAGCAGGAAGTGATTGAAAGTGAAACAAGTGCCTATAAATTTTCTAAATTGTGAATGAAATATATATCCTGTTATGTGCATAAACTGATGAAATAGTAATGTACCAGTGTTGAATAAAAGTGAACGTCAAAATACACATCATGTCCAATAGGAATCTACTTGCATTGATGTTAAACTGGGTCAGTTACTGTAGAAATATTAGAATTGCATGCATTATTCACCAAAGAGAGTTTTTTTTTATTTTTATTTATGGTTGTTCAAAACATTACATAGTTCTTGATATATCATATTTTACACTTTGATTCAAATGGGTTATGAACTCCCATTTTTACCCTGTATACAGATTGCAGAATCACATCAGTTACACATCCATTGATTCACATATTGCCATACTAGTGTCTGTTGTATTCTGCTGCCTTTCGTATCCTCTACTATTCCCCCTGGCCTCCCCGCCCCTCCCCACTTCTCTCTCTACTCCCTCTACTGTAATAAATTTCTCCCCCTTGTATTATTTTTCCCTTTCCCCTCAATTCCTCTTGTATGTAATTTTGTATAACCCAGAGGGTCTCCTTCCAATTCCATGCAATTTCCCTTCTCCCTCCCTTCCTCCTCTCATCCCTGTTTAATGTTAATCATCTTGTCATGCTCTTCATCCCTATCTGTTCTTAGTTACTCTCCTTATATCAAAGATGACATTTGGCATTTGTTTTATAGGAATTGTGTAGCTTCACTTAGCATAATCTAGTCTAATGCAATCCATTTCCCTGCAAATTCTATGATTTTTTATTTTTCAATGCAAAGTAATAATCCATTGTGTATAAATGCCACATTTCTTTTATCCATTTTTCTATTGAAGGGCATCTAAGTTGGTTCCACAGTCTTGCTGTTGTGAATTGTGCTGCTATGAACATCGATGTAGCAGTGTCCCTGTAGCATGCTCTTTTTAGGTCTTTAGTGAATAGACCAAGAAGGGCAATAGCTGGGTCAAATGGTGGTTCCATTCCAAGCTTTCCAAGAAATCTCCATACTGCTTTCCAAATTGGCTGCACCAATTTGCAGTCCCACCAGCAATGTACAAGTGTACCTCTTTTCCCACATCCTTGCCAGCACTTCTTGTTGTTTGACTTCATAATGGCTGCTAATCTTACTGGAGTGAGATGGTATCTTAGGGTGGTTTTGATTTGCATTTCTCTGACTGCTGGAGATGGTGAGCATTTTTTCATGTACTTGTTGATTGATTGTATGTCCTCATCTGAGAAGTGTCTGTTGAGGTCCTTGGCCCATTTGTTGATTGGGTTATTTGTTATCTTATTGTCTAATTTTTTGAGTTCTTTGTATACTCTGGATATTAGGACTCTATCTGAAGTGTGAGTAGTAAAGATTTCTTTCCAGTATGTAGGCTCCCTATTTACCTCTTATTGTTTCTTTTGCTGAGAAAAAACTTTTTTAGTTGAGTAAGTCCCATTTGTTGATTCTAGTTATTAACTCTTGTACTATAGTTGTCCTATTGAGGAATTTGGAGCCCAACCCCACAGTATGTACATCGTAACCAAATTTTTCTTCTATCAGACAGTGTGTCTCTGATTTGATATCAAGGTCCTTGATTCATTTTGAGTTAACTTTTGTGCATGGTGAGAAAAAGGGATTCAGTTTCATTTTGTTATATATGGATTTTCAGTTTTACCAACACCATTTGTTGAAGATGCTATCCTTCCTCCATTGCATGCTTTTAGCTCCTTTATCAAATATAAGATAGTTGTAGTTTTGTTGATTGGTTTCTGTGTCCTCTATTCTGTACCATTGGTCCACCTGCCTGTTTTGGTACCAGTACCATGCTATTTTTGTTACTATTGCTCTGTAGTATAGTTTGAAGTCTGGTATCGCTATACCGCCTGATTCACACTTCCTGCTTAGCATTGTTTTGCAATTCTGGGTCTTTTATTTTTTCATATGAATTTCATGATTGCTTTCTCTATTTCTACAAGAAATGCCTTTGGGATTTTGATTGGCATTGGATTAAACCTATAGAGAACTTTTGGTAATATCGCCATTTTGATGATGTTAGTTCTGCTTATCCATGAACAGGGTATATTTTTACATCTTCTAAGATCTTCTATTTCTCTCTTTAGGGTTCTGTAGTTTTCATTGTATAAGACTTTCACCTCTTTTGTTAGGTTGATTCCCATTTTTTTTTTTAGGATATTGTGAATGGAGTGGTTGTCCTCATTTCCATTTCAGAGGATTTGTCACTGATATACAGGAATGCCTTTGATTTATGCGTGTTGATTTTATATCCTGCCACTTTGCTGAATTCATTTATTAGCTCTATTAGTTTCTTTGTAGAACCTTTTGGGTCTGCTAGGTATAGAATCATGTCATCTGCAATAGTGATAATTTAAGTTATTCTTTTCCTATTTATATGCCTTTAATTTCTTTCATCTGTCTAATTGCTCTGGCCAGTCTTTTGATAACTATATTGAACAAAAGTGGTGAGAGCAGGCATCCCTGTCTTGTTCCAGATTTTAGAGGGAATGTCTTCAATTTTTCTCCATTCAGAATGACGCTAGCCTGCGGTTTAGCATAGATTGTTTTTACAATATTGAGGAATGTTCCTGTTATTCCTAGTTTTTCGAGAGTTTTGAACATAAAGGGATGCTGTACTTTGTCGAATGCTTTTTCTGCATCTATCTAGATGATAATATGGTTTTTATTTTTAAGTCTATTGATGTGGTGAATAACACTTATTGATTTTCGTATATTGAACCCTCCTTGCATCCCAGGGATGAACCCTACTTGATCATGGTGCACATTTTTTTGATATGTTTTTTTATCTGATTTGCCAGAATTTAATTTAAGATTTTTGCATTTAGGTTCATTAGAGATATCGGTCTTTAGTCTTCTTTCTTTGAAGTGTCTATCTGGTGTAGGAATCAGGGTGATATTGGCCTCGTAGAATGAATTTGGAAGATCTCCCTCTTTTTCAATTTTCTGAAATAGCCTGAGTAATTTGTCTGCAACACAAAGGTGAATGGCATCCTGAAATTACCTGTTCTATAGCTGAATGAGCTTCGATCAGTCAAAAACAGCGATGGTGACATCAGCTCTCCAAGATAGTGGCCGCTGGCTTCCTCTGTGGTCTGACCGGTGTGGAGAACCGAATTGGACCGCATCCTTACCCATCTCAAACAAAGAATTCAGCACTTAGCACAGTGATTGCATACCTGGCAGGAGCCCACAGAATCCACACCGCTGTATATTTGCATTGCTATCTCTTCGTTTCCCAAGCGCGCCGCAGACTCTAGCCACAGACCGATTTCCTGAATAAGCAGCATGACGCTAAATGCGGACAAATCACTCGTGTTTGAGCTCGCGTAGCTGATCCTCATGAGATGGAAATATGTCCACTAGGTTTTGGAGCACCCCAATTTTGCTGGAAATTTCTAACAAGATATATTTTAGCCGTTATAACTCGTCATTCTCCCGCACAGTGACGCGGTACATGGGGGTGATGCACTCCCTTCACCACCATCATATGATCCCCCGAAGTTAGTTTTCAGTACTAAGAAACAAATATGTATTTCAGGTGGATGAATATTTCTGAGAATATTCTTGTGAAAACATGATTATAAATGCACATACATGAATATGAATGAATTTAGGGAGTGTATAATAAGAAAAATATACTTCATATTTTGAAAAATCTGGAGAGTGAATATATATATATATATATATATATATATATATATATACACTCACAGACATTAAAAAGTAGCATTATGTATGCCAATCGAAATTCACATGAAATAATATATCATCCACAGATCCAAAAATATTCATTTTAATGAACATGGATTTATGTTGTTCAACTAAGAAGCTCACTCATATGTTGTATTTTCAGTTCCAACAGCGTTTAGTAGGAGTGATCTCTTCTCACAATTTGCAGCTGCCAAGCCAGCCACCTCACAAAATGTACGAGTGATACCAGGTAGAATTCTAAATGTGCATATGAAAATACATGTGATGAATAGGCTACAGAGAAAGGGAGACAGTTATTCACATATTTGTTAACTTTTAAAACACATGGAGAACTATTTCAAATAAAATTCGCTAGATTTATAACACCTACCATTTATCATACGAAAGGCAAGTCCAACTATACACCATGCCTCCTGTGAACCTCTTGTATTTCTATTCTGTTTGGGTTATTTTTCTCCACCATATTAGAATTAGAAGTCAAAGTCTAGTAGGGTATGTGTTAGTGTCAGGGATTCAGTATTTTGAATGGAAAATTGGAAAATGTATCCAATGTGTATGCAAATATGTGCTACACAAAAAATTCCCACTCTCATTCAGCACAATGCCTTGACATTACCTTCGCCCCACATAAGACACAATTAGAGGAGAAGAGTTAGAAAATCTGTGAATACATATGTGGAATGAAAAATGCTCAGGAGTTCACAAATTTGCAGGTGGTAGAGGAGTTTCCAAAAGTAAGGGACAGGGTAAAAACTCCACAAACATAAAGTTCTGCCAGCCTAACATCTGGAGAAACTGCCTCTGAGGTTGGGCAATGAAATATATGCTGTTGTCAGGAGCATTAGTTTCATTTGTTGTGAGACCATCATAGCTGAGTCTTCATCTATGTGATCTGGATGACATGGATTCTTATTTTCCAATGAACATGAGGCAGCAGTGCTGAATTTTCTATTTGTAGGTAACCTGTGGCCACTGGGGTCTAAATGTCTCGCCTTGTGGACTGTAATTCCATTTGGTCATCCTCCACTATTCGTGGTATTTCTTGCTGCTGAACTGGGAGTTTGGTATTTGCTTCATGAAATACAAGGAGTTCAACTGGGACACAGTGCTGAAGTGAGTTCTGTCAAGTGTGGTGGGTCAGGTTCGTCAGGAGAATGCACCAACCAGGCTTCTATCCCACATAGCTTGCCCCATTTTCCATAGCAACCTGATTCTGAACATTGCCCTAAAACCTCTCCATATAACAATATGCTTTTACATATAAGGGTCTACTGGCTGCAAAATGTCAGTCACAATCCATTTGGAAGCCAATGGCAGATTCACATGCCCCCACCACAGATGTTTTATTACAAACCTGCCATCCACTACTCTAGTACAACTACTCAGCAGGATCCAACTTACTGGCATCTCTGTTAAACACCATTTTCATAAAACCCAGTCAATCAAGGCACTGTCTTGTATACTCATGATCAGCAACAGGACATTCAAATGTTCTCCAGAGCTACCCGGTGATGGGAATTTCAAAAATTTCATGGTATTGATCTAGCCAATTTTCAAGGATGAAGTTGGAGGCACTGTGGATTTCAATTCACTCAGAAACCATTAAATGGTGAGGAAGCTCATTTCAATGAAAACTCTGGAGAATTCTTACAGGCAAGGCTTCCAAAAGTGCCCAAAAGTCAGATTAAGCCAGGCCCATTGAGGTCTACAATGTATGTTCCATGTGTGTTTTGACTCTCAAATATGGCTGCCAAGTCTTTAAGAATAATATCATGTGATATCCTGGCTGAGATTCCCTGAGCTCTGTGGAAAGTCACCTTGGGCCTAGATGTCACTTTCCAAGGACAACTCTCATGCATGGCCATCTAAAATTCCAACACAATTCCTGGCAATAATTCTCTGAGATCAGTAAAAGAACTCAGTCTCTAAGGGGAATCACACCAGAGTGCAAGCCTAGGTGGACCCAGTGATCTCTTCCAACCGCCAGACATATGTCCACAATTAAAACCAAACACTCTCACATGGCCCTCATCTTCTTCCATATAGACACTCATCATATCCTCTGGCTGGAGGTTTCCATAAGGGACGCAGCCCACGACAGTGTCTAAAATAAGCTCCCTGCCCCTCAATTGCCTAAAGTCAGGGTGGCCTGGACTCTCTTCCTGTGAACCAGTAGTGATCAAATAGGCCTGCCTTTAATATTGCTTGGCTTCTCCAACTTGAGGCCTTCTAGCTTTGGGGTTTAGATTCTTTAAGTGAATTGGAGTCATAAAAATCAAGCACCTATGGCCTAGCCTCTGCAGGGCTTTGAAGAACTCATTTGACCCAAAGGATCCCTATTCTCACTTGATGAATATCAGGAACCTACCAGAGAAAGGCAAGAGAGTTCATCAACAATATCTGATCTTTTTGCCATTTTGGTTTTGGATGCACGCATAGGATCTATCTTTAGATCCATCAGGTGCTGAGAATCTAAGCCACAGCCTCACACAGGGCCAACAGGCTGATTCAGACATATCCCAATCCTAAGCAATTAAGCAAAGAGCCACAGGTGATGCCCTTTCATTTCCATTTGAAAACTCTTTTTTTCAGGCTTCACAAAGTGGTGGCTTGAGGCAAAAAACTTCCTGACATTCAACAGAACAATAGGTAAGCAGAAGGACCAAAGCAGGGTTTCTCCACTGAGACTTTCCTGGTCAACAGATATCTGAGATTTCTGAGATGCTAGCCATTTCCTTCAGCTTCCAGTTCATAACAATGTCACAGATCTTGGAGGCGGTACAAATCTTGGACACAAAACCATGATACTATTCTGGAGAGTCGCCAGAATTGAGAGAGAAAACAGGAAATTAGGAAGCTTGTAGGTGTTGCCCATCCATAAGGCAAGCCAGAGTCCACTCATGAATTGGGCAGGATGAATTCTGGGAAGCTTTCTACTAGACAGAACACATCCATTGATGCATTGTCTTTTCTAATGTCTACAACAATGGACTCAGTGGGATACACACACACATAGGAACACTCGCCTTGTCAAAGGACTTAATACAAATATTCCACTCCATACCAAACAAACCGCCTTTCCTACCTATCCTCAGAACATGAGACAAAACCACAAACTCACACCCACACCCACAAAGGCACCTCCTTCCCCCTAGTAGGTCTGTGACTCCCCGGAGTATCCTCTGACTAGTGAGCCATACTATGTTCCTCCAAAATGACCTCTCCTGTCTCAGATCATGTCTGCTTGGCCAACTCTGTGAAGTTCTCAAGAGCCAGCGGTGAGGCACTACCTGCCTTCTCAGGAAAAGCCCCTCTTCAGAGGTTTCCTGGCATTTGGCCTTCCTCACATCTGTAGGTACCAAGAAAGACTGACTCTGTCCTTGGTAAATCCAAACATGTCAGACCACTGGGACTAGGACAGAGACTGTCTCTGGCTGCCTGGATTCCTGGATTTCAAGTTCAGAGAGTTCCATCACCAAGGAAGTGAGGTGAGATCACTTCCTTCAGGATCTGAATTATGTCACTGCCTTGGCAACCACTTTGTCCTAACAGTTGCTTCCAAAATACTATGAGGTGGAGGCTGCCCTGATTTTCATGGGACACTTTCTCTAGTTAGAATGTTATATCAACCGTAAGCACCCGGGAACAGCTTCCACACAGGACTGGTTTGGTCCATGTTCTATACATTAAGAAGAGAGAGATTGATTCAGACACAACCCTTCATCCTGACCAGGATGATTGCCATGGAAGATGACTTTTGCTTTCTGAGGTAATTCATAGCTGCCTTCATCTTCACCAGGGATCACTTCTGCATGAACATTTGAGTTTCTCAGCAGGTGAACATCCCCTAGATTCCTGTAGTTTAATACACACACTGTTCCTGCTCTCCTGCAAAGTTAGTGTATGGTTAGGGTTAATAATATGTTCGATTTGGGTTAGGAATCATTCTGCAGGATGAATAATGAGATTGGGAACCTGCGATATTTATAAGAATATATAGGTGAAATATATGTATGAAAACGGGAATCTAAGAAGGATTTGAAGCCCAGAAGGGCATTGAGCCCTTGATTTGGATACTTAGTGTTGAATTATGTTCTGTACAATTGTCTCAGTTAAATCGAAATACAGTGGCATAGGACCTTGTACCTTGGATGATTGAATGTAGAAGAGAACATCCAGTCAAAAAGGAATAGTCAGTAGGATTAGGAAGATAGTCAGTAGGTTTAGGAAGAAGAGTGAGTATATGATTTGGAATAAAAAGCTTCTTTAGCAATAGGGTTTCATTGGGAGAGTGAATGTAAATGTCAGCACATGTGAAGAGTTAGTCACAATGATGAACTGGGGAAAATGTGTAGGAAAGCAGGTGTCAATAGAGACATTACGAAATCAGGCAAAGTATAAAGTGAGTGATAGGATTAGACATTTTCAACAAAGTTGAGTTTGAATACATAATCATAGGAAAAAACAAATATGTCGTCACGAATGGGAATGACATTTGAGAGCATTAGGCAACCTGGACATGGATGTTATTAGTTATCCACGTTCACTTTCCTTTTAGGCTTTTGTACAATCATAAGTGTTACATTTTTATGTTTTTTTTTTGTTCAGAATATTACTGTGATAAAATGTATATGTAGATCAGGTGACATGAGTATTTCTTTCACCATTTTTGGGGGCAATATTTTGAAGACGTATACATTAGTATTAGGGGTACAAAGAGGTGTACCCTGTGTCTATTAATATAGAGATAATGCATGAATAGACCATACTATGAATAAATAACGAAACTGATTCCACTTTAAATAATGGATTGAATTGATATGTGAAAATATATAAGAAATCTTATATTGATATACAATCATTCATTCCAACCAGTTATATATCTAATGGTAATATTAGGATTATGGTTTATGAAGAATGGTGTTTGAGTTTTGCTTTATACGTGATGATGTTAAACAAAAATAATGTGTTTGGAAAGAAGTCTCATGAAAAGACCAGTCAAGAAACATGGAGGGATACATGTGTTCTGAATCAGGAAGTGATTGATCGTGAAACAAATGCCTATAAATTTTCTAATTTGTGACAGAAATATATATCCCATGATTTGCATAAACTGAAGACATAGTAACGTACAAGTGTTGAATAAAAATGAAAGTCAAAATACACATCATGTCCCCTAGAAATCAACTTGCATTGATTTTAAACTGGCTAAGTAACTGTAGAAATATTAGGGTTTGTATGCACCATTCACTGAATTTAGTTTTCAGTACTAGGAAACAATATGTATTTCAGGTGGATGATTATTTCTGAAAATAATCTTGTGGAAAGTTGATTATAAATCCACAGATATGAATATGAATGAATTTAGGGAGTGCATAATAAGACACATATATTTCATATTTTGAAAAATCTAAAGAGTATATATATATATATATATATATATATATATATATATATATATACATATATATATACACACACACGCAAAAGCACAGATATTAAAAAGTAGCAATACAGGAGATCCATTATGAAGGCAGGCATGGAGAAATCAAGTCTCTGATCTCTTCAGCTGCGCGGGCATAGGGAGTCGTAAACTGTCTAAATGCTGTTTGCTCAGAATCACTAGGCAATATTGACCTGTTGTGAATCTGGGGTGAACAGTCTGGGCCCCTCAGAACACACACAAAGCCCGGATTGGCTGCATTCAAGCTTAGATTCGTCTGGTTTTTGTGACTCAGCACTAACATTCCTGCTGAAATAACTGGTCGGGCTTTCTGAATTGAGAGTTAAAAGCCAACTGAGCCTTCATAGGCAGTGGCCACAGGATTGAAATGGGGCTTGGGAGAGATAGTCAGGACCCACCTGTTGCATTGGTCACCCAGCAAAGGGAACGAACGGTCACCATTTGAATGGGATACCACCATGGCAGAGAACTGACGTCACAGGCGGAGGAGATAACTTCATTGAAACCAGCGCGACAAGTGTGTAATCCCATTGCCATATCTCTCAACAACGCAGGGAAACCTCAAGGGCCCTTCCCACCTCTGCCGTAATGGCCCCTCCCAGCTCTCCAAGGAGCGCGATACCCAGACCTAGGGAATCAAGATTGGCTCGGGACTCGCGGCGTGGAATTCCCTGCTACCGCTCCCACCAGTGCTGACAATTGAGGTCTCTTACACCACCTACCGGGGCCATGGCTCCTGAAGGGCAAGCAAATTCGCTGGAGGTTCTCAGCCCCAAGCTCTACGAACTTATTGTCTGAGGAAGGCAAAGAAGGAGAGTGTGCCCAGGCGTTCATGGAAACAGGGCTACCAGGAGCAGAGGCCTGGTTTGTAACCAGTATTGTGGTGAGCATCACAGGTGAGTGGGGCCTGGCTTGAGGAAGCACAAGAGAAAGCCCTAGGCACTCAGAATTGGAGACCCGCCCAGTCTGGGAGGAAGAGCTGCTGCACAGTGATTGGTTCTCACTTTTTGAGAGGAGAAGCTTGGCCCAGTGCGCACAGCTCCACCTACTGGAAGAGAAGTTATTTGAACTCTAGGACTGCATGTATTATTATTATTTTTTTATTTGTTTTTTTTTCTTTCATTTTTATTTTTGTTATTGTTGTTCTTTAACTTTTTTAAATGTTTTTTATTTTTTAATTTTTTTTATTTTATTATTATTATTATTATTTTAAATTTTAATTTTCAATTTTTTAATCATCATCATTACTTAAAACTTTCTTTCTTTATTTTCTATTTTTTCTTTTGTCTTTTCATTTCTTTTCATTTTTCTTATTCCCCCTTCCTTGAATTCTACCTGCCTACTCTCATTCTCTTTAGTGACTTCTCCCTTCCCTTCTAATATCTTTCCTCCCAAGCATAAAATGAATTTATAAGAGTAAGCAGTAACTCAGTAGTCAAACAGAAGAAGAAGTAACATGAGCAGCATATAAAAACAAAGAAGAAAAGGATTACGAACAATGAAGGACAGCCTAAATATTCAAGAGCACCTAGAGTCATCAGAAAAATGGTCATATAAAGAACTCAAGTAATACCTTAGACAGATGGAATGGAACCTTAAAGAGGATACGAGACAGCAAAAACAAACAGTGATAAAACGCATTGAAAATGAATTACATAAACAGATAAAATGAGAAATTAAGCATCTTTATCAGGAGATAGAGATTATTAGAAAAATCAAACAATAATTCTAGAAATCAAGGAAATGATAAACCAAATTAAAAACTCAATTGAGAGTATCACTAACAGAGTAGAGCAAGTAGAAGACAGAATGTCAGATAATGAAGACAAAATATATCATCTTGAAAAAAGTCTAGCCAACAAAGAAATGCTGTAAAAAATTATGAGAAAACATTCAAGAGATATGGGATAACATAAAAAAAACAAACTAATGAGTCATATGGATAGAGGAAGGTACAGAGATTAAAACCAAGGGAATGAGAAACCTGGTGAATGAAATAATTACAGAAAACTTTCCAGAAATAAAAATGGAAACTGATAAAAAAATTGTAGATGCTTACAGGACACCGAGCACACAAAATCACAGTAGACCAATGCCAAGACACATTGTTATAAAGATATCCAATATACAGAACAAAGAGAAAATATTAAAAGCTACCAGAGAAAGGAGGCAGATTACAATCATTACAATCAGGGGTAAACCAAAAAGTTTAACAATGGATTTTTCATCATAGACGCTGGAAGTGAGAAGATCCTGGAACAACGTACTTCAAACATTGAAAGACAATGGATGCCAACCAAGAATTATGTATCCAGCAAAATTAAGCTTAAGATAAGACAATGAGATAAAAATATTTCATGATAAACAAAAGCTAAAAGAATTTCAGCCAGATAACCAGCATTGCAAAGCATCTTGAGCAAAACACTACACGAGGAAGAAATGAAAATCAACAACGAAAACCATCAGTGAGAAGTGCCTCAGTAATGACAGAGGGAAGGGGAAAAGCAAATCATGGAGAATCAAACTAATTAAAAAATATATATATAAAAACATGGGTGGCAGTACAAACCATATATCAATAGTAACTCTAAATGATAATGGCTTAAACTCTCGAATAAAGTGACATTGGCTTGTAACTTGAAATAAAAAAAAAAAAATCCAACAATATGTTGCCTCCAAGGGACACATCTGAATGGAAAAGACATACACAGGCTGAAGGTGAAAGATTGGGAAAATTTATACCATGCACACGGTCCTCGAAAGCAAGCAGGGGTGGCCATCCTCCTATCGAATAAAATCGACCTCAAGACTAATTTAATCAAAGGGATAAGGAAGGACTTTATATATTGTTAAAAGAAACCATTCACCGACAAGACATAACAATTATCAATATTCACGCAGCAAATAATGGTGCTGCGACGTTCATAAAACAATTTATCCTCAAGTTCAAGAATCAAATAGACCACAATACAATAATTATGGGTGACTTCAACTCACCTCTCTCACCATTGGACAGATCCTCCAAACAAAAGTTGAATAAAGAAACTATAGAACTCAATATCACAATCAATACCCTATACTTAACTGACATATATAGAATATATCAACCATCATCAAGTGGATATACTTTTTTCTCACCAGCACAGGGATCCTTCTCAAAAATAGACCATATGTTATGCCATAGGGCAACCCTCAGTAAATATAAAGGGGTGGAGATAATACCATGAATTTTTTGTGATCATAATGGAATGAACCTGGAAACCAATGATAAAGAAGGAAGAAAAAATCATACATCACATGCAAAATGAAGAATATGTTACTGAATGATCAATGGGTTACAGAAGACATAAAGGAGGAAATCAAAAAATTCTTAGAGATAAATGAAAATACAGACACAACATATCAGATTCTATAGGACACAATGAAAAGAAGTTTTAAGAGGTAAATTCATCGCCTGGAGGTCATTCCTCAAAATAGAAAAACAAACAAACAAACAAATGAGCTCACACTTCATCTCAAAGCCCTAGAAGAAGAAGAGCAAAACAACAGAAAATGTAGCAGAAGGAAAGAAATAATTAAAATCATACCGAAATTGAAACAAAAGAAACTATTGAAAAAATTAACAAAACTAAAAGGTGCTTCTTCAAAAAGATAAATAAGATCGACAGACTCTTAGCCATGCTAACGAAGAGAAGAAGAGAGAGAACTCAAATTACTAACATACGGGATGAAAAAGGCAATATCACAACAGATGCTACATAAATACAGAAGAAAATTAGAAATTATTTTGAAAAACTGTATTCCAATAAAATAGAAAATAGTGAAGACATCGATAAATTTCTTAAGTCATATGATTTGACCAGACTGAGTCAGGAGGAAACACACAATTTAAACTGACCAATATCAATGGATGAAGTAGAAGAAGCAATCAAAAGACTACCAACCAAGAAAAGCCCAGGAACGGATGGGTATACAGCAGAGTTTTACAAAACCTTTAAAGAAGAATTAATACCAATACTTTTCAAGTTATTCAGGAAATAGAAAAACTGGAAGCTCTGCCAAATTCATTCTATGAGGCAAACATCACCCAGATTCTGAAACCAGACAAAGACACCTCAAAGAAAGAAAACTACAGACCAATATCTCTGATGAACCTAGATGCAAAAATCCTCATTAAAATTCTGGCGAATTGAATACAAAGGCACATCAAAAAAATTGTGCACCATGATCAACTTGAATTCATCCCTGGGATGCAAGGAGGCTTCAATATATGGAAATCAATAAATGTTATTCACAACATCAATAGACTTAAAGATAAGAACCATATGATCATCTTGATAGATGCAGAAAAACCATTCAACAAAGTAAAGCATTCCTTTATGTTCAAAACATTTTAAAAACTAGGGATAACAGGAACTTACCTCGACATTGTAAAAGATAACTATGTTAAGCCTCAGGCTAGCATCATTCTGAATGGAGAAAAATTGAAGGCATTCACTTTAAAATCTGGAACAAGGCAGAGATATCCTCTATCACCACTTCTATTCAATATAGTTCTCGAAAAACTGGCCAGAGCAATTAGAGAGATGAAACACATTAAAAGCATAAAAATAGGAAAAGAAGAACTTAAATTATCACTATTTGTAGATGACATGATTCTATACATAGAAGACCCAAAAGGGTCTACAGAAAAAACTACTAGAACTAATAAATGAATGCAGCAATGTGGCAGGATATAAAATCAACATGCATAAATCAAAGGCATTTCTGTATATCAGCGACAAAACTTCTGAAACAAAAATGAGTCAAAACACTGCATTCCCAATTTCCTCAAAATAATTAAATACTTGGGAATCAACCTAACAAAAGAGGTGAAAGATTTATATAATGCAAACTACAGAACCCTAAAAAGAGAAATAGAATAAGATCTTAGAAGATGGAAAAATATACCCTGTTCATGGATAGGCAGAACTAACATCATCAAAATTGCTATATTACCAAAAGTTCTCTATAGGTTTAATACAATGCCAATCAAAATCCCAAAGGATTTTTTTTTGTAGAAATAGATAAAGCAATCATGAAATTCAAATGGAAAAATAAAAGACCCAGAATAGCAAAAGCAATTCTAAGCAGGAAGTGTGAATCAGGCAGTATAGTGATACCAGATTTCAAACTATATTACAGAGCATTCATAACAAAAACAGCATGGTACTGGTACCAAAACAGGCGGGTGGATCAATGGTACAGAATGGAGGACACAGAGACTAATCAAAAAATCTACAACTGTCTTATATTTGATAAAGGAGCTAATGGCCTGCAATGGAGGAAGGATAGCATCTTCATCAAATAGAGTTGGGTAAACTGGAAATCCATATGCAACAAAATGAAACTGAATCCCCTCCTCTCGCCATGCACAAAAGTTAACTCAATGTGGATCAAGGAGCTAGATTCAAATCAGAGTCTCTGCGTCTGATAGAATAAAAAGTTGGCTCCTATCTACATATTGTGTGGTCAGGCTCCAAATTCCTTAATAGGACACCCATAGAATAAGAGTTAATAATAAGAATCAACAAATGGGACTTACTTAAACTGATTTTTTTTTCTTAAAGAGAGAAACAATAAGAGAGGTAAATATGGAGCCTACATCATGGGAACAAATTTTTAGTCCTCACCCTTCACATGGAGCCCTAATATCCAGAGTATACAAAGTATACAAAGAACTCAGAAAATTAGACAATAAGATAACCAATAACCCAATGGGCCAAGGACCTGAACAGAAACTTCTCAGAGGAGGACATAGAATCAATTAACAAGTACATGAAAAAATGCTCTCCATTTCTAGCAGTAAGAGAAATGCAAATAAAAACCACCCTAAAATACCATCTCAATCCAGTGAGATTGGCAGCCATAATGAAGTCAAACAACAAGTGCTGGCGAGGATGTGGGGAAAAGGGTACTCTTGTACATTGCTGGTGGGACTGAAAACTGGTGTGGCCAATTTGGAAAGCAGTATGGAGATTCCTGGGAAATCTGGGAATGGAAGCACCATTTGATCCAGCTATTGCCCTTCTCGGACTATTCCCTGAAGACCTTAAAAGAGCGTACTACATGGATACTGCCACATCGATTTTCATAGCAGCACAATTCACAATTGCTACACTGTGGAACCAACCCAGATGCCCTTCAATAGATGAATGGATAAAAAAATGTGACTTTTATATACTATGGAGAATTACGCAGCACTAAAAAATAACCAAATCTTGGAATTTGCAGGGAAATGCATGGCACTGAGCAGATTATGGTTAGTGAAGCTAGCCAATCCCTAAAAAACAAATGCCAAATGTCTTGTTTGATATAATGAGAGCACCTAAGAACAGAGCAGGGAGGAAGAGCATGAAGAAAAGATTAACATTAAGCAGAAACATGAGGTGGGATGGAAAGGGAGAGAAGAGGGAAATTGCATGGTAATGGAGAGAGACACTTATTGTTACACAAAATTACATATAAGAGCTTGTGGGAAAATAAACAAGGAGAGAAATGATTTAGAGTAGGTATGGTAGAGAGAGAAGATGGGATGATAGGGGAGTGGGGATAGTAGAGTATAGGAAAGGTAGCAGAATACAACAGTAACTAATAGGGCATTATGTAAAAATATGGATGTGTAACTAATGTGATTCTGCAATCTGTATTTGGAGTAAAAATGGGAGTTCATAACCCACTTGAATCTAATGTATGAAATATGATATGTCAAGAGCTTTGTAATGTTTTGAGCAACCAATAAAAGAAAAAAAAGTAGCAATATATATGCCAATAGAAATTCATCATGAAATGTATATAATCCACAGATCGAAAAATATTCATTTTACTGAACATGGATTCATGTATAATGTTTTTCAACTAGGAAGCTCACCCATAGGTTGAATTTTCAGTTCCAACAGCGTTTAGGAGGAGTGATCTCTTCTCTCAATTTGCATCTACCAATTCAGCCACCTCACAAGTGTATACGAGTGATATCAGGTAGAATTCTATATGTGCATATAAACATACATGTGCTGAATAGGCTACAGAGAAAGGGAGATAGGGATTCACATATTTGCTAATTTTAAAAACACATGTAGAACTATTTCAACAAAAAATTGACTAGACTTATAACTCCTACATTATATAATGCAAAAGGCAATTCCAACTATACACCATGCGTCCTTTGAACTGCTTGTGTTTCTTCTCTTTTTGGCTTATTTTTCACCATCATATTAGGATTATTAGTCAGAGACTAGTAGGGTATGGGTTATAGTGTCAGGGATTCAGTATTTCAAATGGAAATTGAAAAATGAATCCAATGTGTATGTAAATATGTGCTACACAAAAATCTTCCCACTCACATCCAGAACAATGCCTTGACATTACCTACGCCCCAAGTAAAACACAATTAGAGTAGAAAAGTGTGAAAATCTATGAATACAAATATGGAATGGAATATGCTCGGGAGTTCACAACCTTGGAGGTGGTAGAGGAGTTTCCAAAAGTAAAGGACAGGGTAAACACTCCACAAACAAGGAACTCTGCTGGCCTAAGAATTCTTGGGAAACGGCTTCTGAGGTTGGGCACTTGAAATATATGTTGTTGTCATGAGCTTTAGCTTCCTTTGTAGTGAGACCATCAAAGCTGGGTCTGCATCTATGTGACCAAAAGACATGGTTTCTTATATTCCAATGAACATGAGGCAGCAGTGCTCAATTCTCTCTTTGTAGCTAAACTGTGTCCATTGGAAGCTAAGTGTCTCCCGGTGGGGACTGTGAAGACATTTGGTCATCCTCCACTTTTCGTGGTATTTCTTGCTTCTGCACTGGGAATTTGGTATTTGCTTCACAAAACATAAAAAGTTCATCTGGGATACAGTGCTGGAGGGAGTTCTGTCACATGTGGTGGGTCAGGGTCTGCAGGAGAATGCACCAACCAGGCTTCTATCCCACATAGCTTGCACCAATAACCATAGCAACCTGATTCTGAATATTGCCCTGAAAACTCTCCATTTAACAAGATGCCTTTACATATAAGGGTCTGATGTCTGCACTATATCAGTCACAAAAAATTTGGAAGCCAATGGCAGATTCACATGGCCCCAACATGATGTTTTATCACACACCTGCCCACCACTGCCCTAGCCCCCCTACTCAGCAGGCTCCAAATTACTGGCTTCTCTTGTTCTACACCATTTTAATGAAACCCAGTCAAAAACAAGGCACTGTCTGGTATACACATGATCAGCAACAGGACATCAAAAGTTTCTGCAGTGCCACCTGGTCATGGGAATTTCAAAAATTTCATGGTATTTATCTAGCAATTTTTCAAGGGTGAAGTTAGAGGCACTGTGGGTTTCAATTCATTCAGGAACCATTAAGAGTTGAGAAAGTTCATTTCAATGAAAGCTCTGGAGAACTCTCACAGTCAATGCTTCTCAAACAGTTGCCAAAAGGTCTCCTAAAGCCAGGCCAATTGACATCTACAATGTGAGGTCCATGTGTGTTTTGACTCTCAAATATGGCTGCTAAGTCTTTCAGAATAAAATCATGTGATATCCTGGCTGAGATTCTCAGGCCTCTGTGGAAACCACCCTGGGCCTAGATCTCAGTTTCCAAGAGTGAGTCTCATGCGTGGCCTCCTAAAATCCCAACACAATTCATGGCAATACTTCTCTGAGGTCAGTTTCAGAACTCAGTCTCTAAGGGGAATCACACCAGAGTTCAAGCCCAGGTGGCCCCATCATCCCTTCCATCCGCCAAAAAATGACCACAATTAAAATCAAAACACTACCACAGGGCCATCATCTTCTTCCATGTAGACACTCATCATAACCTCTAGCTGGAGGTTTCTATGAGCCCAAGGTAGTGTCCGAATAAGCTCACTTGCCCCTCATTTGCCTAAAATCATGATGGCCTGGACACTCTTCCTGTGAACCAGGAATGATCAAATATTCCTGCTGTTAAAGTGTTCCACTTCTCCAATTTGAGGCCTACTGGCTGAAGGGTATAGATTCTTTATGTGATTTGGAGTCATGAGAAAACCCAAGCAAATATGGGCTAGCCTCTGCAGAGATTTCAAGAACTCATTTGACCCAAAGGATCCCTATTCTCACTTGATGGAGGTCAGGAACCTAAAACAAGAGGGCAAAAATATTCACCCACAATGACTGCTCTTTTGGCCATTTTAGTTTTGGAAACACATGGGATCTTTCTTTAGATCCATCAGGTGCTGAGAATCTAAGCCACAACCTCATACAAGGACAAGAGGCTGATTCAGACACATCCCAATCCAAATCAATTAAGCAAAGAGCCACTGGTGATGTCCATACATTTCCATATGAAAACAGTTTTCTTCAGGCTACACAAAGGGGTGGCCTGAGGCAAAGACCTTCCTGACATTCAGGGTAATAGATATAGAAGTAAGCAAATGGCCCAAAGAAGGGTTTCTCCACTGAGACTTTACTGGTCACACTGAAATCTGAGTTTTCTTAGATGCTCCCATTCCCTTCAGCTATCCAGTACATGGCCATGTCACAGAACCTTGTGGTGTTACATATTTGGGAAACAAAACCATGAGTCTATTCTGGAGAGTGGCCAGAATTCACGAAGAAAACAGGAACTTTAGAAGATAATAGATGTTGCCCATCCATAAGGCAAGCTGCAGTCCATTCATTAATTGGGCAGTATGAATGCGGGGAAGCTTTCAACTAGAGACAACACATCCATTGATGCATTCTCTTTTCTAATGTCTACAACCACGGATACAGTGGGATACACAGACTTAGAAACACTCACCATGTCAAACGACTTACTAGAAACAGTCCACTCCAAACCAAACAAACCACCTTTCCTACCTATTCTCAGAACATGAGAAAAAACCACAAACTCACACCTACAACGGCAAAGGCACTTCCTTCCCCCAAATAGGTCTGTGACTATCCGGAGTGTCTTCTGACTGGTGGGCCATATTATGTTCCCCCAAAATGGCCTGTCCTGTTTCAGATCTGGTCTCCTTGGCCAACTCTGTGAAGTTGTCAGGAGCCAAAGGTGAGCCACTACCTGCTTACTCAGGAAAGGCCCCTCTTCAGAGCTCTGCTGGCATTTGGCCATCCTCACATCAGTGGGTACCAAGAAAGACTGACTATGTCTTTGGGAAAAGCAAACAAGTTAGCCCACTGGAACTGGGAGTGGGACTGGCTCTGCGTGCCTTCCTTCCTGGATCCCAGGTTCAGAGAATTCCATCACCAAGGAAGTGAAGTGAGGTCACTTCTTTCAGGAACAGAATATGCTCACTGCCTTGGTAACCACTTTGTGCTAACAGTTGCTTCCAGGGTTCCCATGAGATGGAGGCTGCCCCAACATCCTGGGACACATTCAGAAGTTAGAATGGTATATCAACCATAGGCACCAGGGAACAGCTCTCCACAGAGGCCTGGTTCAGTCCATCTTCTCTTTATTAAGAAGAGAGAGGCTGATTCAGACCATCAATTAATCCTGACCAGGTTGTTTGCCATGGAAGATGACTATTGCTCTCTCAGGTCCTACATAGCTGCCTATATCTTCTGCAAGGATCATTTCTCCATGGATCTTTGATGTTCTCAGCAGGTGGAAGATCATCTACATTCCTATATTGTAAGACCCACACTGTCCCTGCTCTTAAGTAAGTTATACTGAGGTAACAGTGTATGGTTAGGCTTAATAACTTGTTCAATTTGGGTTACAAATAATTCTGCGGGATGAATAATGGTATTGGCAAAATGCGATGTTTACAAGAGTATATATGTGAAACATAAGTATGAAAGCAGAAATCTAGGTAAGATTTGAAGCCCAGAAGGGCATTGGGGACTTGAGTGGGATACTTAGCTTTGAGTAATGTGCAGCACAGATGTCTCAGATAAATCAATATACACTGGCATCGTACCTTGTACCTTGGATATTGAATGTTGAAGAGAACATCCAGTCAAAAACCGATAGTCGGCAGGATTAGGAAGGTAGTTGGTAGGTTTAGAAAAAAGAGTGAGTATAGGATTTGGACCAAAAGTTCTTTAGCAATAGAATTTAGTGTAGAGAGTGTATGTAAATGTAAGCACATGTGAAGAGTCAGTCACAATGATGAACTGGGGAAAAATATAGGAAATCAGATATCAATAGAGACATTAGGAAATCAAGCAAAGTATAAATTGTGTGATAGGGTTAGACATTTTCAACAGGTTTGAAGTTGAATATATAATCTTAGGAAGAAACAAATATGTAGTCAAAAATAGAATTGATATTTGAGAGCATTAGGCAACCTGGACATGGATGTTTTTAGTAATCCATGCTCACTTTCCATTTACGCTTTGGTACAATTGTAAGTGTGACCTATGCTTTTTGTGTCCGGAATATTTCTGTAATAAAATGTGTATGTAGATCAGGTGACAATCGTATTTCTTCCACCAATTCTGGGAGCAATATTTTGAAGACTTACAAATTAGTATGGGGGTACAAATAGGTGTACCCTGTTTCTATGAATATAGACATAATGCATGAATAGACCATATTGTGAATAAATAATATAACTGGATCCACTTTAAATAATGAATTGAATAAATATCTGAAAATTTATAAGAAATTTTATATTGATATGCAATCATTCATTCCAACCAGTTATATATCTAACGATCATCTTAGGGTTACGGTTTATCATGAAGGGTGTGTGAGTTTTGGTTCAAAATTGATTATGGAAATAGAAAATAATATATTTGGAAAAAAGTCTCATGAATAGACCAGTCAAGAGACATAGAGGAATACATGTGTTCTGGAGCAGGAAGTGATTGAAAGTGAAACAAATGCCTATAAATTTGCTAACTAGTGAATAAAATATATATCCTATGATGTGCATAAACTGATGAAATAGTAATGTACCAGTGTGGAATAAAAATTAACGTCAAAATACACATCATGTCCCATAAAAACCTACATGCATTAATGTTAAACTGGGTCAGTTAATGTACACATATTAGGATTTGTATGCACCTTTTACTGAAGTTAGTTTTCAGTACTAGGAAACAAATATGTATTTCGGGTGGATGAATATTTCTAAGAATAATCTTGTGAAAAGTTGATTATTAATCCACATACATGAACATGAATGAATTTAGGGAGTGTATATAAGACACATATATTTCATATTTTTAAAAATATGGAGAGTATATATATATATATATATATATATATATATATATATATATATATATATATATACACACACACACACACACAAACACAGACATTAAAAAGTAGCAATATATATGCCAATCAAAATTCATCATGAAATATATATCATAAAGATGCAAAAACATTCATTTTAGTGAACATGGGTTTATGTATAATGTTGTTCCACTGGGAAGCTCACCCATAGGTTGAATTTTCAGTTCCAACAGCGTTTAGGAGGAGTGATCACTTCTCACAGTTTGTATCTGCTAAGTCATATATCTTACAAGGATGTACGTGTGATACCTTGTAGGATTCTATTTGTGCATATAAAAATACATGTGCTGAATAGGCTCCAGAGAATGGGAGACCGTAATTCACATATTTGTTAACTTTAAAACACATTGAGAACTATTTCAATTAAATATTGAATAGATTTATAACACCTACCCTTTATCATGCAAAAGGCAAGTCCAACTCTGAACTGCAAGTATTTATGTACTGTTTGGGTTACTTTCTTCCATCATATTAGGATTAGTAGTCAGAGTCTAGTAGAATATGGGTTAGTGTCAGGGATTCAGAATTTCAAATGGAAAAAAGGAAAATTAATCTTCCAACTCTCATCCAGAACAATGCCTTGTCATTACCTTCGCCCCAAGGAAGACACAATTAGAGTAGAAGAGTTACAAAATCTGTGATTACATTTCTGGAATCGAAAATGCTCAGGAGTGCACAAACTTGGAGGTGGTATAGGAGTTTCCAAAAGTAAGGACAGGGTACACACTCCACAAACATGAAGCTCTGCTTGCCTAAAACTTTTTGAGAAACTGCCAGTGAAGTTGGGCACTGAAATATAGGTTGTTGTCAGGAGTTAAGCTTCCTTTGTAGTGAGACCCTCAAAGCTGGGTCTTCATCTATGTGACCTGGAGGACATCGTTTCCTATTTTCCAATGAACACGAGGCAGCAGTGCTCAATTCTCTCTTTGTAGGTAAACTGTGTCTCCCTGTGTGGACTGTGAAACAATTTGGTCATCCTCCACTTTTCGTGGTGTTTCTTGCTGCTGCACTTGGAGTTTGGTTCATGCTTCACAAAATACAAGGAGTTCAACTGGGAAACAGTGCTTGAGGTATTTCTGTCACGTGTGGTGGGTCAGGGTCTGCAAGAAAATTCACCAACCAGGCTTCTATCTCTCAAAGATTGCCCCCTTGTCCATAGCAACCTGATTCTGAACATTGCCCTGAAACTACGCCATATAACAAGATGCCTTTACATATAAGGGTCTGATGTCTGCACTCTGTCAGTTACAAGCCATTTGGAAGCCAATGGCAGATCCAAATGGCCCCACCATGATGTTTTATCACACACCTGTCCACCACTGCTCTAGGCCCACTACTCAGCAGGCTCCAAAATACTGGCATCTCTGTTCTAAACAATTTTCATGAAACCCTGTCAATCAAGGCACTGTCTGGTACACTCATGGTAAGCAACAGGACATCGAAAGTTTCTGCAGTTCCACCTGGTCATGGAAAATTCAAAAATTTCGTGGTATTTATCTAGCCATTTTTCAAGGATGACTTTGGATGCACAATTATTCAGGAACCATTAAATGTTGAGAAAGTTCATTTCAAAGAAAATTCTAGAGAACTCTCACAGGCAAGGCTTTCCAAAGAGTGGACAAAAGGTCACTTGAAGCCAGGACCATTGAGATCTACAATGTGAGGTCCTATGTCTTTTGACTCTCAACTATGGCTGCCAAGTCTTTCAGAATAAAATCATGTGATATCCAGGCTGAGATTCCCAGTTCTTTGTTGAAAGCCACCCTGGTCCTAGATCTCAGGTTCCAAGGGCGACTCTCATGTGTGGCCTCCTAAAATCCCAACACAATTCATGGCAATTCTTTTCTGAGATCAGTTTCAGATCTCAGTCTCTAAGTGGAAACACACCAGAGTTCAAGCCCAGTTGACCCAGTCATCTCTTCCAACCGCCACACCAATGACCAGAATTAAAACCAAAACACTCCCACATGGCCCTCATTTTCTTCCATATAGACACTCATCATAACCTTGGCTGGAAGTTTTTATGAGGCACACAGCCCAAGACAAAGTCAAAATAAGTTCCCTTGCCCTTCATTTGTCTAAAGTCAGTGTTTCCTGGACAACGTTCTTGTGAACCAGGACTGATCAAAGAGGTCTGCCATTAACACTGTTCTGCTTTTCCAATTTGAGGCATACAGACTGTCGGGTATAGTTTCTTTATGTGATTTGCAGTCATGAGAAAACCCAAGCACCTATGGGCTAGCCTCTGCATGACTTGAAGAACTCAGTTGACCCAAAGATCCCTGTTATCACTTGATGGAGATCAGGAACCTTACAGAGGAAGGCAAGAGACTTCATCACAATGACTTCTCTTTTGGCCATTTTGGATTTGGATGCACACATGGGATCTTTCTTTAGATCCATCAGGTGCTGAGAATCTAAGCGATAATCTCACACTGCACTAAAGGGCTGATTCAGACATATCCCTTTGCAAAGCAATTAAGCCAGGAGCCACAGGTGATGCCCATTTATTTCCATTTGGAAACTGTTTTTTTCAGGCTTTGGAAATGTGTGGCTTTAGGCAAAGTCCTTCCTTTCATTCAGGGCAACAGAACAATAGGTAAGCAAAATACCAAAGCAGATTTTCTCCACTGAGACTTTCCTGGTCACACTGATATCTGAGTTTTCTGAGATATTCACCATTCTCTTCAGCTATCCAGTACATGGCCATGTCCCAGATTGTGGAGGAGATACATATCTTGAACACAAAACCATGAGCATATGGGAGAGTGACCAGATTCAGGAAGATATCAGGAATGTAGGAAGGTAATAGGTGTTGCCCATCCATAAGGTAACCTGCAGTCCATTCATAAATTGGACAGGATGAATTCTGCGAAGAATTCTACTAGACAGGACACATCTATTGATGCATTCTCTTTTCTATTGTCTACAACCACAAATACAGTGGGATACCCAGACATAGAAACACTCACCTTCTCAAAGGACTTACTAGAAACAGTCCACTCCAAACCAAACAAACCGACTTTCCTACATTTTCTCAAAACTTGAGACAAAAATCACAAACACACAAACACACACACACACACCCACAAAGGCACCTTCTTTCCCCAAATAGGTCTGTGACTATCCGGAGCATCCTCTGTCTGGTGGGCCATACTATGTTTCCCCGAAATGGGCTGTCCTATGTCAGATCTGGTCTTCTTGGCCAAAACTGTGAAGTTATCAGGAGCCAGCGGTGAGCCACTGCCTGTTTTCTCAGGTAAAGCCCCTATTCAGAGCTTTCCTGGCATTTGTCCATCTTCAATTTAGTAGTTGCCAAGAAAGACTTACTCTATCCTTCTTAAATCCAAAAATTTGAGACCACTGGGACTTACACTGGGACTGCTTCAGGGTGCCTGGCTTCCTGGATTCCAAGTTCAGAGTGTTCCATCAACAAGAAAGTGACATGGGTCACTTCGTCTAGAACTGAATGAGGTCACTGCCTTGGCAACCACTTTGTCCTAACAGTTGCTTCCAAGGGTCCATGAGATGGATCCTGCCCCTACTTCCTATGACACTTTCACAAGTTAGAATGGAATATCAACCATAGGCACCCGGGAACAGCTCTCCACACAAGCCTGGTTTGGTCCATCTTCTCTACATTAACAAGAGAGAGACTGCTTCAGACAGACCCCTTCATCCTGACCTGTTTGGTTTTTTTTGTCATGAAAGATGACTTTCGCACTCTCAGGTCCATCATAGCTGCCTACATCTTCTTTAGGGATCATTTCTGCATGGACCTTTGAAGTTCTCCGGAAGTTGAAATCTCCTACATTCCTGTATTGTAAGACCAACTCTGTCCCTGCTCTTCTGTAAAGTTAGATTGAGGGAACAGTGTTGGGTTACAGTTAATAACATGTTTGATTTGGGTTAGGATCATTCTGCTGGATGAATAATGGTATTGGGAACCTGCAATATTTATAAGATTATATAGGTGAAATATATGAATGAAAACAGAAATCTCGGTAACATTTGAAGCCCAGAAGGGCATTGGGTCCTTGATTGGGATACTTAGATTTTAATTATGTTCTGCACAGATGTCTCAGATAAATCTATACACAATGGCATAAGATCTGATACCTTGGATGATTGAATGTTGAGGAGAACAACCATTCAAAGAGGGAGAGTCGGTAGGATTAGGAAGATAGTTGGTAGGATTATAAAAAAGTGTGAGTATAGCATTTGGACAAATAGTTCTTTAGCAATAGGTTTTCAGGTAGACAGAAACTGTAAATGTCAGCATATGTGAAGAGTCAGTCACAGTGATGAACTGGGGAAAATATGTAGGAAAGCAGATATCAATAGAGACATTAGGAAATCAGGCAAAGTATAAAGTGAGTGATAGCAAAAGACATTTTCAACAGGCTTGAGATTGAATATATAGTCTTAGGAAGTAACAAATATGTAGTCACCAATAGGATTGACATTTGAGAGCATTAGGCAACCTGGACATGGGTTATTTTCATAATCCATACTCACATTCCATTTAGGCTTTGGTACAATCGTAAGTGTGACTTTGCATTTTGTGGCCAGAATATTACTGTGATAAAACGTATATGTAGATCAGGTGACATGAGTATTTCTTGCACCATTTCTTGGAGCAACATTTTGAAGGGGTATAAATTAGTATTGGGGGTACATATAGGTGTACCATGTATGTATGAATATAGAGATAATGCATGAATAGACCATACTGCGAATAAATAATATAACTTGTTCCAACTTTAAATAATGGATTGAATTGATATCTGAAAATACACAGGAATCATATATTGATATACATACATTCATTCCAACCAGTAATACATCTAATGGTAATATTACGGTTGTGGTTTATCACCAAGAGTGTGTGAATTTTGCTTCAAATTTGATTATGGAAATCGAAAATAATGTGTTTGGAAAGAAATCTCATGAAATGAGCACTCAAAAACAAGGACGAATACATATGTTCTGAAGCAGGAAGTGATTGAATATGTTACAAATTTCTTTAAATTTGTGAACTTGTGGATGAAATGTATATTCTATAATGTATAAAAACTGCAGAAATAGTAATGTACCAGTGTTTAATAAAAATGAACGTCAAAATACACATCATGTTCCATAGGAATCTACTTGCATTGATGTTAAAGTGGGTCAGCTACTGTAAAAATATAAGGATTTGTTTGCACCATTCATTGAAGTAACTTTTTAGTACTAGAAAACAAATATGTATTTCAGGTGGATGAATATTTTTAAAATAATCTTATGAAAAGTTTAATATAAAACCACATACATGAACAAGAATGAATTTAGGGAGTGTATAATAGGACACATATATTTTATATTTTGAAAAATCTAGAGAGTATATATATATATATATATATATATATATATATACACACACACACACACAAAACACACACAGAGACATTAAATAGTAGCAATATATATGCCAATTAAAATTCATTGTGAAATATATATCATCCACAGATCCAAAATATTAATTTTACTGAACATGGATTTATGTATAATGTTTTTCAACTAAGAAGCTCACTCATAGTCTGAATTTTCAGTTCCAAAAGCATTAATGAGGAGTGATCTCTTCTCACACTTTGTATCTGCCAAGTTAGCCACCTCTCAAGAATATACGTGTGATACCAGGTAGGATTCTATATGTGCATATAAAAATACATGTGCTGAATAGGCTACAGAAAAATGGAGACAGGAATTCACATATGTGTTAACTTTAAAAACACATGCAGAACTATTTCAACAAAAAATTGACAAGATTTATAACTCCTACCCTATATCATGCAAAAGGCAAACCAACTATCCACCATGCCTCCTCTGAAGTGCTAGTATTTCTATTCTGTTTGGGTTACTTTTCTCCATCATATTAGAATTAGTAGTCAGAGTCTAGTAGGGTATGGGTTAGTGTCAAAGATTCAGCATTTCGAATGGAAAATTGAACAATGAATCCAATGTGTATGTAAATATGTGCTACACAAAATTATTCCCACTCTCATCCAGAACAATGCCTTGACAATTCCTTCACCCCAAGTAAGACACAATTAGAGGAGAAGATTTAGAAAATCTGTGAATAAATTTGTGGAATGCAATATGCTCAGGAGCTCACAACCTTTGAAGTGGTAGAGTAGTTTCCAAAAGTATGGGACAGGGTAAAAACTCCACAAACATGGAGGTCTGCTGGCCTAGAGATTTCTAGAGAAACTGCCTGTGAGTTTGGGCACTTGAAAAATATGTTGTTGTCAGGAGCTTTAGCTTTCTTTCTAGGGAGACCATAAAAGCTTGGTCTGGATCTATGAGACCTGGAGGACATGGTTTCTTATTTCCCAATGTACATGAGGCAGCAGTGCTGAATTCTCTTTTTAGGTAAACTGTGGCCACTGGGGAATAAATGTGTGCCAGTGTGCACTGTGAAGCCATATGGTCATCTTCCATTTTCGTGGTGTTTCTTCCTGCTGCACTGGGTGTTTGGTATTTGCTTCACGAAATACAAAGAGTTCAACTGGGTCACAGTGCAAGAGGAAGTTCTGTCATGTATGGTTGGTCAGGTTTTGCAGGAGGATCCAAGAACTAGGATCCTATCCTACATATCTTGCCCCCTTGACCATAGCACCCTGATTCTGAACAATGTCCTGAAACCTCTCCAAATAACAACTTGCCTTTACATGGAAGGTTCTGCTGGCTGCACCATGTCAGTCACAAGGCATTTGAAACCAATGGAAGATACACATGGCCCCACCACAGATGTTTTATCACATACCTGCCCACCACTGCTCTAACCTACTACTCAACAGAGTCCAACTTACTGGCGTCTCTGTTCTACACCATTTACATGAAACCCAGTCAATCAAGGCACTGTCTGGTATATTTATGATCAGCAACAGGACATCAAAAGGTTTTCCAGTGCCACCTGGTGATGGGAAATTCAAAAATTTCATGGTATTTATCTAGCCATTTTTCAATGATGAAGTTGGAGGCACTGTGAGTTTCAATTCTTTCAGGAACCATTAAATGGTTAGGAAGCTCATTTCAATGAAATCTCTGGAGAACACTCACAGGTAAGGCTTCCCAAAGAGTGGCCAAAAGATCATATGATGTTATGCCCATTTAGGTCTACAATGTGAGGTCCATATGAGTTTTGACTCTCAACTATGGGTGCCAAGTCTTTCAGAATAAAATTTGTGGTATCCTGGCTGAGAGGCTCAGTGCTCTGTGGAAAGCCACCCTGGGCCTAGAACTCAGTTTCCAAGGGCAACGCTCATGCCTGGCTTCCTAAAATCTCAACACTATTTATGGCAATACTTCTCTGAGGTCAGTTCCAGAACTCAGACTCTAAGGGAATCACACCAGAGTTCAAGAACATGTGGACCAAGTCATCTCTTCCAACCGCCACCCAAATGACCACAATTTAAACCAAAACACTCCAACGTGGCGCTCATCTTCTTCCATATAGACACTCACAATAACCTATGGCTGGAGTTTTCCATGAGGGGCACACCCCAAGACCGTGTCCAAAATAAGCTCTCTTACACCTAATTTGCCTAAATTCAGGGTGGCCTGGACACCCTTCTTGTGAACCAGGAGAGATTAAGTAGGCCTCCCGTTAATACTGCTCCGCTTCTTCAATTTGAGGCCAAATGACTGTGGGGTTTGGATTCTTTATGTGAATTGGAGTCTTGAGAAAACCCAAGCAAATATGGGCTAGCCTCTGCAGGGCTTTGAAGAACTCATTTGACCCAAAGGATCCCTAATCTGACTTGATGGAGGTCAGGAAAGTTACAGAGGAAGGCGAGAGACTTCATCCACAAGGACTGCTCTTTTGGCCATTTTGTTTTTGGATGTAAACATGGGATCTTTCTTTAGATCCATCAGGACCTGAGAATCTAAGTCACAGCCTCACACAGGGTAAATAGGCTGATTCAGACACATCCTTTCCAAAGCAATTAAGCAAAGAGCCACAGGTAATGCCCATTCATTTCCATTTGAAAACTGTTTTCTTCAGGCTTCAAAAAGTGGTGGACTGAGGAAAAGACCTTCCTGACATTCAGGGCAACAGAAGAATAGGTAAACAAAAGGCCCCAAGCAGGGTTTCTCCACTGAGTCTTTCCTGGTCACACTGATATCTGAGTTTTCTGAGATGCTCACCATTCCCTTCAGTACATGGTCATGTCACAGAGCTTCGAGGTTTTACATATCTTAAACAGAAAACCATGAACCTATTCTGGAGAGTGGCCAGAATTCAGGAATAAAACAGGAACTAAGAAAGATAGCAGGTGTTGCACATCAATAAGGCAAGCTGCAGTCCATTCATAAATAGGGCAGGATGAATGCTGTGAAGCTTTCTACTAGACAGGACATATTCATTGATGCATTCTCTTTTCTAATGTCTACAACCACGGACACAGTGGGATACACAGACATAGAAATTCTCGCCTTGTCAAACGACTTACAAGAAACAGTTCACTCCAAACAAAACAAACTGCCTTTCATACCTATTCTCAGAACATGAGACAAAACCACAAACCCACACCCACACAACAAAGGCAGCTCCTTTCCCCAAGTAGGTCTGTGACTATCCGGAGTGTCCTCTGACTGGTGGGCCTTACTATGTTCCCTGGAAATAGCCTGTTCTGTCTCAGATCTGGTCTTTTTGGCCAACTCTGTGAAGTTGTCAGGAGCCAGCGGTGAGCCACTGCCTGCTTTCTCAGGAAAGGCCCCTCTTCATAGCTTTCCTTGCATTTGGCCATCCTTACATCAGTAGGTCCCAAGAAAGACTGAGTCTGTCCTTGGTAAATCAAAATAAGTTTGACCACTGGGACTGGGACTGGGACTGGCTCTGGGTGCCTGGGTTCCTGGATTCCAAGTTCAGAGAGTTCCATCACCAAGGAAGTTAGGTGTGGTCACTTCCTTTTGGAACTGAATGAGGTCACTGCCTTGGCAACAACTTTGTCTTAACAGTTGCTTCCAAGGTCACCATGAGAAGGATGCTGCTCCTACTTCCTGTGACACTTTCACAGGTCAGAGTGGTATGTCAACCATAGGCATGCAGGAGCAGCTCTCAACACATGCCTGCTTTGGTACACCTTCTCTACATTAAGAAGAGAGTGGCTGATTCAGACACATCCCTTCATCCTGAGCAGGTTGTTTGCCATGGAAGACTTTTGCTCTCTCAGGTCCTTCGTACTTGCCTACATCTTCTCCAGGGATCATTTCTGCGTGGACCTTTGAGGTTTTCAGCAGGTGGAAAATCCTCTATAATTCTGTATTTTAATACCAATTCTGTCCCTGCTCTTCTGTAAAATTAGATTGAGAGAACAGTGTATGGTTAGGATTAATAACAGGTTCGATTTGGTTTAGAAAGGAAACTACACGGTTGAGCAAACAGGGTCCTAACGTTAGCAATAATATGAGGATTTTTAATGGACCGGCCATGGAAGATAAAAGCGTAGTTAATCAGGTCACTATGTGAACCAAGACTCAAAGATCCCTTTTGGGGCCTCTGTCTCTCTTTGACGCTCTTCAAGTCGTTTTCTTAATTTACTCATAGATTCTTTTACAACTCCAGTATTGTCGGCATAAAAACAACATTCTTCCCTCAATGCAAGCAAAAAGGCACCTTTCTCTCATAAAGAGGAGGTCCAACACTCGCCTGCTTTGTAAAACAACTTCAGAAAGAGAGAGGTTAAAATTCCTGTAAAGCTGTGATGTCGGTTTTTAATGTCTTTAAACTTTGGCATATTTCTGCTTCTAATTGTGTCTTTGTTGTGTCTCATGGACTAGCCCACCCCTTCAGAAACTATTATTTCTAATAGGATGGCTAAAGTGAGGGATACAGGTTCCCAGTGGAACCGGGTTGAATGCCCCCCTAGTTGATCTTTAAATGAACCTAAGTCATGATAGAGAACTCTGGAAAACATCTGCATCATTACATAATTAATCACATATATTGACCATTTTATGAAAACATAAATAATGTTAAAGTGTATAGAATTATACTGTTGTAGGGACGGACAAGGAAAGGGACCTAAGATAGCACCAAACACAGGAAAACAGTCTTAGTTGGTTGCATCCAGATTTAGAGGGCATTGCTTCTGTTGTAATCAATTAATCCCCTGAAGCCCAAGTTTCGGTAGTTTTAGAATTTGTACCCAACATGTAAGGGAAGTGGCTCAGAAGTTCACAGTCTGTAGAAATTCACAGAAATCAGTTTTTGTTTTTGTTTTTGTTCCTCTGTTCTGGGCAAGTTAACTTTTCAAAGACACCTTGGAAAGGGAGAGCTTTTTTGTCTCTTTTTTTCTCCCTGCCAGCTGTCACCATGAAGCCCAATTGGTAACTTTTTTATCTTAGAAATCTAGCCATCTCTGTGAATCCCCAGCTCAAGGCCAGAGGCCTTGTTCACATATTTTGTGAAAATCTAGTAAGGCGGTGTCAAGCTTAGGGGTGGTGATTTTTTCAGCGAGTGGCCAAGTAGAACAGGGCAACACGAAAAGTGGAAGTTCATCTACATTGAACTCTTTCAGAGGGACTCTTTTGCTGAAAGACCTAATGTAAGCCTCGGTGAAGACTTCTGGAGAAGGTTATTTAAGACATATCTATGGACCTGGTACAGAGGGGGAAGACGGGGAAGGCGAGGCTGAGAGCAGCTCCGTGGATCTGAGAATGAGGAAGATGAGATGTAAAAGAATAATGGAAAAGGGGTTTGGGATTTTCCTAGAACAAAACTTGAGCAGTAGAACAGGTAGAGCAGAGGTGAAGATGGGAGTGAGTATTCCAAAAAGCCTGTGAGGGACTTTAAATTCTTAGTAACCTGTTTTCAGTGATGACAAAGCAACTTTAAAGGCTATTTTTATTACATCTTGGATAGGGGTCTGAGGGCTCTTCTCAGCTGGTTTGAGCTTTGGTTTAGCTTCTTAGAGGACTTGGTGGGACCTAGTGCAGGCACAGACAGAAAAAGAGAGGAGTGAGTGAGTGGAGGGGTACCTCGGTACCTGCTACCTCAGCAAGGGGGCAATGGTCTGAGAACTGGCGGAGGTTTGGGTTTTTGATGTAGTAATTGGAGGGAAGAAATCAGGTTGCTGAGGTGGGAGTGACAGCAGAGAGTCTAGAGCAGAAGGCTGAGGGTGAGGAACTATTGGAGAAGCATAGTACAGGATGTGAGTGAAGGAGGGAAAAGGATTCCACATAGGGGAATTTTCCCCTTTTGAGCACTTGCCGAAGTTAAAAATGTCACGCAGAATTTGAGGATCTAGAGAACCCTCTGGGGGCCATAGTTTTTGGTTGTCTAATTGGTTATATGGCCAATGCTGTGTACTGAATTTGATGAGGAGTTTGGGTTCCACCAGGCAGCCCCGGTATGCTCACATCCCCATGAATTACACAAGAAGTTGGCTTTCCCCCCACACAGCCATGGCTGTTTGTGGCTTTGATAGTCCGTCGGGCATATATAGTAATCTAGGCTAACCAACCTGAATCTGGCTCGCGTTTCCGTGCATCCATAATGTTTGTTTCAATTATCTATGGTATGGAAGGGATTTAATGGAACTTTAGTGGGATCCTCTTCATTGGGGTTATCTCAATAGGAAAGACCTATACCAAGCTGAAAAATGTCTGGGTGGAGAGATAGCCACCAGGTCCCTAAGGGGGCTGTATGCGAGATAGACCATACTTCTTGTCTAGTAGGATTTCAGATCAGCCTTCACTGCTGAACAGGCTGATGAGGGTTAGGAGTACTGGTGGCCAAGGGGAGAGTCTATAGTCTTGTCCACATAGCGAATACGCAATTTGAAATGGTTACCAGTTTTTTCCAGTTTCCAACCAGAGTCTGGACACAGCGAAGGCTTGAGATGAGAGGCATGGATCCAAAAAGTGATTCTGTCTACTTTTATGCCTGTAGGTGTTATAAGTAGCACCTGGTATGTTCCTTTCCAGCGGGGTTCTAGGGATAACACCTGATGTTGTCTTATGTTGACAAAGTCTCTTACTTGATATTGATGTGGAATCCCCTCGTCCCCAGGTTGGTAGGCAGTGGCCAGCTGTTTCCACAGTTATCACTGAGTTCTTTCAATGGCTTTAAGTCTGTCAAGCAAGGGGTGTGGAAGGGATTGTTAGGCCTTAGAGTTGGGGATTAGGTCCCTTACTGGATGATGGGCATCATAGAGAATTTCATAGGGGGTGAGGTTACACAAAGAAACTGAGGGAGTATTTCTCGCATGAAACAGTGCATAAGGCAGGAGCATAGTCCAATCTTTTATGCCGGTCTCTAAGCTTAATTTTGTTAAGGTCTGTTTAATGGTTCTATTTATTTTTTCTACCTCTCCTGAGCTCTGGGGTATATAAGCATAATGTAACTTACAATTAATCCACACCTGACTTACCTGGGCCATGAACACAAGTCCATTATTAGACCCTATTATCTTAGACAGACCGTATCTTGGAAAAATATCTTCCAGGATCTTCTTGAGAACCATTTGCGCCGTTTTTTTTTTTTTTTCTGTGTGTGTGTGTGTGTGTGTGTGTGTGTGTGTGTGTGTGTGTAAGGCTTCAATCCATCCTGAGAATGTATCCACAAAGACTAGGAGATATTTAAGTCCATACCTTGCTGACTTAATTTCAGTAATGTCCACTTCCCAGAATTGTCCTGGTCTGGTTCCTCGTAGGTGCTTTCGTCTAAGAAACTTGGAAGGGTAAGCATTAAACAATTGACTGACCCGACAGGCTTTTGTTACCAGTTCAATTATTTCCTTTCGCTGTGCGTCAGTTAGTGGAAAACTCTGTTCTTAATCCTACAGGAATGCCTGCAGTTTCTTTGAACCAAGGTGAGTGAGTTGATGTACATTTTTAACGTAGTGTAGGGCTTTCTGTAATTGCAGGCTGAGCTCAGTAAAGTTGAGGCGTAATGTCAGTGTCCTTAGATGTTATCTAAAACTTCCTGGTACTTAGGGGTCCATTGGAATTGGGCATCTCCCTTTAACAGCGGGTATAAAGGAGCAGCTAAGGACTCAAACCCATTTATCCATAACCTGCAAAACCCAGCAATCCCAAGAAACTCTTAGTTGTCTGCTGTAAGATGGGCTTGGTATCTGCTCAATGGTTTGTTTTCTGGGCTCAGTGAGCCATCGTTTACCGCCCCTAAGGAAATAGTCGAGGAAGATTACTTCTTGCTGGCAAATTGGGCAATTTTGGCCGAAGCTCTATACCCGAGTTGAGCAAGCTCGGATAATAGTGCTTGGGTCCCAGTTCAGTTTTCCTTGGTGTTGGATGCCAGTAGCAGGTGATCCACATATTGAAGCTGGGTGAATTCGGGGTGTGTAGTTCTGAAATTGTTGAGATCTCTGTGAAGGGCTTCATCAAAGAGAGTGGGGGAGTTTTTGAACCCCTCTGTGAGTCTAGTCCAAGTTAGTTGACTAGACTTTCCGGTTTCTGGGTCTACCCACCCAAAAGCAAACAGCAACTGACTATCTTTATGCAGAGGCAAGCAAAAGAAAGCTTGTTTTAAGTCCAGAACAGTATACCATTTCTGCTCAGGGTTCAGAGTGCAAAGGAGATTGAACAGATTAGGTACCGTGGGGTAAATGTCCTGCACTCTGTTGTTGATCTCTCTTAGGTCTTTAACAGGGTGATAGTCCCTGGTTCCTGGCTTTTTCTTCTAATAGCAGGGGAGTGTTCCAGGCCAATTGACAGGGCCTTAGGACCCCTAAGGCCAGATATTTCTGAATATAGGGCCTTATCCCATCTTTAGCTTTTTATGCTTACAAGATATTATTTGACATTGATTGGGGAGGCTGAGGTTTTTAACTCCACTGTTATTGGAGGTTGTTTCACGGCCAGGCCTAACACAGCAGTTTTTGCCCATTCATCTCGGTAATCTGTTATCCATTTCTGGGGTAGCTTGCCTGTTTGATCAGTCTTGGGGGGTGTGAAGAGTGGACGTTCATCTTCTACTAATATAGTGAAAGCCGTGACTATAGGAGTTTTTACTGAAGGATTTAGAAATTTCATTTGGGGGCCTTCAGGGTTAAAAGTTATTTTGGCCCAGAGCTTGGTGAGCAGATCTCTGCCCATCAATGGGTGCGGGCATTCTGGGATTACTAGGAAGGAGTGATGGATTTTTCCTTTCCCCAGGTCCATGGTCCTCTTAGAAATCTAAGCCCGATATTTACTGCCGTTAGCCCTTTGAACTACAGACCTTTTATTTGATAGACGGCCCAATGGGGCCTTAAGGGCTGAGTATACTGCTCCTGTATTCACTTCAAAGTTTACTGGGGTCCCCTACACTTCAAATCTTACCCTGAGCTAGGGGAAAGAATCTGAGCCCCAACTTTCTTAGTCATCCCCCAGAGTCAGAATGGCTGGCTGGCATGTCTGTCTCTTTATAGGGCACTCTTTGGCCCAGTGTCCTTTTTTTTACAGTAGGCACATTGATCTGAGGCCAGGGTGGCCTGTGGCACGGGCCCAGGTATCGCTTCCTGTCACCTTATGTCTTAATTTCTGGCCTCTTTCTTGGTGTGACCAGGATCTTAGTCAATGCCTTAGTCTTTCTTTTGCTTCTCTCATCCTCCCTCTGCTCCCTTTCTTTTTCCCTGTTTCTCTCTTATAGTATACTTTTTCGGCTTCTCTGACTAAATCTCTCTTTTAACTTTTTTTTTTTTAATATCCATGGCAGCTTCAACAATTAAGGCCATCGTGACAGATGCCTTTTGATCTGCTGCCTGAGGATCGAAAGGAGTATATCTCTTATATGCCTCCATAATTCTCTCTAGAAACATAGAGGAAGATTCATCAGGCCTTTAAATAATTTCTCTTACCATGGCCAAATTAGTTGGTCACCTAGCGGCCCCTTGGATACCCGCAATTAGAGCCTGGCAATAATTGGACAGATGCTCCCTATCTTCAAAGGTGTTGGGGTCCCAGTTGGGTTGGTTAAAGGGGAAGGCAGCTTTTATTATGTTGGGAAGTTGTGTTGGTCGCCCATCAGGTCCGAGGATATTTTTTTCTAGATTCCAGGAGGTTTTTCTCTCATTCCTCTGTCATGAAGAGAGTCCCTAGGAGTTGTTGGCAGTCATTCCAAGTAGGCAGGTGTGAAAACGTTGGCGAGTTCTCTGAGTTTTTTTAGCCGGGCCAGCTTCCTCCAGGGAAGGAGGCGCTGTGTGTGTCATGGGACAGTCATCTGGAGGGCGCTGGGCCATTCTGGCTTCCTCGAATGGTGGAGAGGCTGAGTCAGCAGCAGGGGAATTACTTACAGGGTTTTGGGGGTTGGGGGACAAGGGCAGAGGATAAGGACGAGTAGAGTCTTGAGACTCAGGGAGAACAGAGGGTGGAGGTTGAGGAACAGAGAGTTTGAGAGATAGAATCATAGGGGAAGGAGTAGTAGTGGGTGCAGGGACAAGGAAAGGCTTCACCCATGGAGGAGGAGATTTGCAGAGGTCCTGACAAGTTAAGATATATGGCTATTGATCTGGATGTCTATGTGGCCCCGGCTGAAAGACAATATCTCAGACTTTTCAAATTAGTGCGAAGTAGAAACATCCTTCTAGAGGCCATCCGACTACAAAGGTGGGTTATTCTGAGACACAGAATCTGCCAGGTCTGGTGTTTTAATGAAAAAGAAAGATTGTGAGCCCTTAAGCAGACTTTGGTCCAGTGATTAAGGGTCAGGGACAGAGGCATTGAAGTGCTCTGTCCCATAATGAAATATACACAGACAGTGAAAGCAACAACACATGACACAGACAAGACAAGACAATAAAGACAGGCAATGGACGTCCAATACTGAGACCAGGACTGAGTAGCCGGCAAAACCTGATGGGCTGGCAATTCCGAATCTGAAAGAAAATATCACTGAGTCGAGGAGACTATGGTTCCTTGATTTCCCGAGTCCATCCCCCAGGGACATGGCCTGTGGCTCTGTGACATGTGTGTCAGCCACCGGGGGAGAGAGCTCACGCTCTTTACCAATAGCCATTTTGTCAAACCCTAACCTGAATCCTGAAACCAGAAAGAGGGGCCTTATTTACCCCCAGAGCATCCCGTTGGGGGTCTTTCATCTGCAGCTGCCGGATCTCGCTGGGGCCACCAGAAGTAAAGGTCGGGTGAGCATCGATGAAAGAGACCACCAAGAGACTGTCTAATGCAACAGCAAAGGGTTTATTGGGAGTCCGGCATGCAAGGGCTCAGAGCTCGCTTGAACAGAGCAGAGAGCCCTGAGAACAGCTTAAGAAGTGCTTATATATTTTCCTTGGAGAGGGCAGGGAGGGAAGTTTATTGATGGGTAAGGGCGAGTGGGCGGTTTGCGTGCAAATGGTTGATGGAGTACATTCTGCAGTTTGGCAGTTGGGGGCAGCACATTCTGGGAACAAGAAGAGCAAACAGTTCTCAAGATTTCAACAGTGTTTTATTAAGCATACAGAAAAACAGGAAGTGACAAGTACCTATTTTATTAACCTTTCAATATAAGTATGAAAACAGAAATCTAGGTTAGATTTGAAGCCCAGAAGTTCATTTGGCCCTTGATTGGTATACTTAGCTTTGAATTACGTTCCGTAGAGATGTCCCAGAAATATGGATATACAATGACACAGGACCTTGTACCTTCTCAGAGGTCAGTTCCAAAACACAGTCTCTAAGGGGAATCACACCAAAGTTCAAGACAAGATGGACTCAATTATCTCTTCCAACCACCACACAAATGACCACAATTAAAACCAAAACACTCCCAAATGGCACTCATCTTCTTCCAAATAGACACTCTTCATAACTTCTGGCAGGAGGATTCCATGAGAGGCGCAGCACAAGACAGTGTCCCAAATAATCTCCCTTTCCCCTCATTTGCCAAAAGTCAGAGTGGCCTGGACACCCTTCCTGTGAACCAGGAGTGATCAAATATGCCTGCCATTAATACAGCTCTGTTCTTCAATTTGAGGCCTACTGACGGTGGGGTTTAGATTCTTTATTTGAATTGGATTCATAAGAAAACCCAAGAACCTATAGGCTAGCATCTGCAAGGCTTTGAATAACTCAATTGACCCAATGGATCCCTTTTCTCACTTGATTGAGGTCAGGAACATTACAGAGGAATGCGAGAGACTTCATCAACAATGACTGATTTTTTGGCCATTTTGATTTTGGATCCACACATGGGATCTTTCTTTAGATCCATCAGGTGCTGATAATCTAAGCCACAGGCTCACACAGAGCCAAGAGGCTGATTCAGACACATCCCTTTACAATGCATTTAAGCAAAGAACCACAGGTGATGCCCATTCATTTCCGTTTGAAAACTGTTTTCTTCAGGCTTCACAAAAGCGTGGCCTGAGGCAAAGACCTTCCTGACATTCAGGGCAACAGAACAATAGGTAATCAAAAGGCCCTTCACAGGGTTTCTCTACTGAGACTTTCTGGGTCACAGTGATATCTGACTTTTCTGAGATGCTTGCCATTCTCTTCAGCTATCCAGTACATGTCCATGTCACAGTGCTTGGAGGTGGTACATATCGTGGATGCAAATGCATGAACCTATTCTGGAGAGTGGCTAGATTTCAGGAAGAAAACAGGAACTTAGGAAAATAGCAGGTGTTGCCCATCGAAAAGGCAAGCCCTAGTGCATTCATAAATTGGGCAGGATGAATGCTGGGAAGCTTTCTACTTGACAGGAAACATCCATTGATGCATTCTCTTTTCTAATGTCTACAAGCACGGACACAGTGGGATACACAGACATAGAAACACTCGCCTTGTGAAACAACTTACTAGAAACAGTTCACTCCAAACCAAACAAACCGACTTTCCTGCCTATTCTCAGAACATGAGACAAAACCACAAACACACATCCACACCCACAAAGGCACCTCCTTCCCCAAGTAGGTCTCTCACTCTCCAGAGTATCCTCTTACTGCTGGGCCATACTATGTTCCCCCGATATGGCGTTTCCTGTCTCAGATCTGGTCTCCTTGTCCAACTCTGTGAAGTGGTCAGGAGCCAGCTGTGAGCCACTACCTACTTTTTCAGGAAAGGCCCCTCTTCAGAGAACTCCTGGCATTTGGCCATCCTCACATCAGTAGGTACCAAGAAAGACTGACTCTGTCCTTGCTAAATCGAAGCAAGTGAGACACTGGGACTGGGACTGAGACTGACTCTGTGTGCCTGGCTTCCTGGATCCCAAGTTCAGAGAGTTCCATTACCAAGGGATTGAAGTGAGGTCACATCCTTCAGGAACTGAATGAGGTCACTGCCTTGGCAACCACTTTGTCCAAACAGTTGCTTTCAAGCGTACCATGAGAAGGAGGCTTACCCTATTTTCTGTAGCACTTTCACAAATTAGAATGGTATATCAACCATAGGCACCAAGGAACCGCTCTCCACACAGGCCTGATTTGGTCCATCTTCTTTATATTTGGAAGAGAGCCTTTAGTCCAGGGAGCACTGCAGTGAACCTCTGCACTAAAACTATTAGCAAGCACCTGATGGAGGACGCCTCCATAGGTAAGTGGCTCCTTTATAACATCTGATATCTGGTTAAGGGAGATCTCTTCTGATGACAGAGATGTGGCATGGGGAGGCTCACATATACTTCTGTCCAGGACAGTAACGAGAATCTTTCTGTCCTCTGTTCTGTTCTGTAGGGAATTCCTCTGGAACTGTAGAGAGGTGCTGACGGGCATGCATGCGCTCCTACCCTGGAGCTTTAGCAAGATGTTGCACTCTTGCCCTGTTTCTGTGTTTAGGCGCTGGGTTTCTGTTTTTTTGTGTTCTGTGTTCTATTTTTTGGTTTTTTGTTTGTTTGTTTTTGTTCGTTTTGTTGTGTGATATTGGTGGTAAAAACTTAAGTATATTGGACATGAAAATCAGAAATAAAGAGATTAAGCCTGACACCCCTTTGGACTGTGTTTTAAGGAACTGCAATGAACTTTATCCCGCATTGTAAAGCAGGATGATAGAAGCCCCTAGCTGGCTGCCTGGAGCACACCCATTGCAGAGGGCTATGCCTGCTGGGGACCTAAGAACTGAGTATCTCCCAGGTTAACAAGTGAAACTCCTTTAAAACCCCTTGTCCCTCCAGATAAAGAGAGTCACAACTTTGGCAGAGTCCCCTGTGTTTCTCCTTTGTTAGCCAAGCAATAAAACTCCTTTTTTCTTTTTCTCAAAACCCAGTCCTCATTATTAAATTTGTATTAATTGGCTTCAAGGTCAGGAACCAAACTTTAAGTTACAAATCTTGTACCCCCCCTCTGCCCCGGAACTTTGTGAGAGCTATCTACTGAAATGTTAGGAGATAGAGCATGCTTGATGTGGAACTGAATCAGAGGAGCTAATCCTGTATGTAAAAGGGGAAACTGAGGGACTCCCAGCAGCTGCCAAAGCCCTGTTGATTCAGGGAATTACCTCCTTCCTTCCCTGCACTGTAAGGATTATGCCACCTCTGTCTTGTTAAAAAAAGAGAAAAAGAAAAAGGTGACACTAAATGCAGTAAAGTCACCATGGAGACACTTTATTTTACATTTCAGGTTGCCCTTCTGTGAAAACATCTGGTCCCCTTGTGGGGACATCTATGGTGCCACTGCTGTAGGAGATTTTTCTCTTATCTGCTCTGGTTTAAAGGGTTCTGTCTGACAGCCATAGTCTGAACCTCCTTTCTGTCTGTATTGTGTCTTAGTTTCTGGCCCTTTAAGACATCTGCAATAATGTGTTGATATTATAAATTGTTTTTGGGGAATGATCTTAGCTGAATGTGTGTCTAAATGATGATGTTTTATTTTAACAATCTGGTAACTGAATGGGTTTTTGAAGCATTGCACAATCTTGGAGTAAAAAGTCGGGTTTAGGTAATTGTTTAGTTTATGATTTCAGATAATTCATGCCAGAGAACTTAAATACTTAGGATGGATAACTGAAGAACTCTACTTCCAAGTTGGCAAGAAACTTCCCAATCATACGGTCTTTTTTTTTTTTTTTTCACCAATTTTGAATTGGGTAGCCTGGGAAAATGTCACTGTGTGTACCAGTGCATTAATTTGGACATAAATAGTAAATCATAGTATGGTGTCTGTTGACAAAACAAGATGTAAAGATATAAAATTTTGTGAATTGTATCTTAAACTTGTATCATAATTTTCAACATCTGAACCTGAAAATTATGGTTAAAATGCCTTAGTCCTGAGATGTCTGTTCAGAATAGCAGTTTTTTTGCTGCTCCTTCCAGACCTCAGCCATGGCTTATGTTGAAATGCAAATGAAAGAACCCTGCAAGCTTTGTAGGAGAGTGATTTGAGGTCTAAGGGAAAAAAAGGTAAATTGTATGTTATTTACTAATTACTGGCAAGTCATTTTTTCTAGGACTCTTATTTTTTTTCTTAGATACTTTATGTTTTTTGACCTCATGATTTTGAGCATACAGACCTAGGTTAATGTTTTTCTGATCAGTTCTATCTTTGACCAACTGTGGACTTTTTGAAACATTGCAATAAAGATTTCAACTACGAAAAGCTACAAGGCCTTTACTATTATTATGTGTGCACAAATTGTTATGTGTTGTATGTCTATATATACATATATCCGTATATCATGTATATGATACACAAATTAACATATATAAGGAGCGCTCATAAAAAAATAGCGCTCGTAAAAACAAATTTTAAAAAAGTGGATCCAAAGATCTTTAATTCACGTGATTTAAAAGTTTCAATTTAAATTGGATAAAGAGATAAAAACAAATGTCTTTAAAGTTAAGCTTACAAAGTTTTCTAGGTGTTCAAACATCTAACAAAATATTAACATCTACAAAATGTCTAATATGCCTTGGCTCTAGTACCTTTCCTTCAACATAAAAATGGTTTACACTGTTCAATACATTTCTCTAACTTTTTGATAAATAAGTAAAGTAAATTTGATATGGGATTACTCATTCATGAGTACTTTTGTTAGATATCTGATTGATTTACTAAGATCTGTATTTTTTTTAGTAAACTCTGTATAAGATTGTAAAAATCAGTCATGTGTTAATGAGACAAAAATTTCTTAAAACATAAGTTTACCCATAACATTGAGTTTATTAAGATTTATGTTTTCTAGAGCAAGCAACCATAAAAATTAAACAACTGATTAAATAAAAACTGTTATTTTAGAACACCGTACTGCCATTTCTTTAAAAGCCAAACTTGATTAATGTAGAAACATAAATGTAATTGTTATGCTATTAATGTTTTCATATCTTACAGGTATGGAAGTCTGTAAGGTAGAAACGTTTAAAGAGTATTATATCAAGCTGGTGCTCTGAAGTTGTGTGGTAAAAAATATATTGTGGATTTATTTACCTGTTATCAATAAGATATGTAAATTTTTATGTTACTTTTTACATTGGGGAACAATTTAAATGTATTTTTAAGTTAATTAGAGCCTAATCTTTGTAAGGGTTAAAAACTTTCAGCCTTTCTTTAATTCATGTTTTAAATGTGATATCATATGGTGTTAGCTAATGTTCATGTGACCTCAAACAATTTATTTAAACATTGTCAAATGATATTTAAAAATAAAGATCAGCTTTAGAACTAAAATAGTTAAGATTTATAAAGAGCCCTGCCTTTCCTGAGATAAGGCTGTGTGTCCCATCTTACTACATGTGAGAATGACTATGAAACGATTAGGTCAGATAATATTTCTTTAAAGTTATGTTAAAAAGTTTTTTTTTATTGTCAATATTCCTAGGATCTCAAACAGGGGATATAATGTATAACTCAGCCAAAAAATTCAGGGAAGATATTACACGAACTAAGTATTTTTACTTTTGTTAATTTTAGTTTGAAATTTTCTTATAAGTGATCTAAAGATTCCCTGTTAGTGTTTTACAAATGTGTTGCTATAAGAACACAACATGGGTTTATTCAAGATAATAAGTCATCAACTACAATACAGACAGAATAATACAGATCCCAATTAATAAAAAGGTAATTATAAAGTTATAGACATTAAAGCCCAGTACTCTTAATGTAAGGCTGTTAAAATTTATTTGCTGGATTTTTAAGATTAGGATTTAAAATGAATGTTAAATGAAAAGGGCCAAGAAAACCAATATTTGGCTCTTGCCCTCTGAGTCAGTCTGAATCCAGGGAACAGGGGACTTCTCTAAAGAGCTTTGCAACTCTGGGCCACATAACCTCCTGATCAGGGAGATTAATGAGACCACTGAAGAACAGAAAGCCAATCAGTGCATTTGTTACAAAGAGGAGAGTCATCAGAGAAAGGAGACATCCCTGATGCTTCTGAGGGAAGCCAAATGGTCAAGCAAGACCTGGAACCACCTAGCGCAAATGGCACTAGCAGAACTGAGAATCTCCTCTCAAGTTTCCCCAGAATTGATTCCCACAAAAGCTCAGCTGACTGTTAACAATAGATAGAAACAAAAGTCAGTTTGACTGCTTCATCTTAAACACTTAGCAAAGACAGTTAAGACCAAAATACAGCCACTCCTGGGCATTTTAAATAATAATAATAATAATAATAATAATAATAATAATAATAATAATAATAATAAAATTTTAAGGTATGCACTTTATCTTATCCTCCCAAAATAAGTAAGACTGGAGGCTACAAAGAAGGATTCTCACACAGGAATGCCTAATACTTATAAAAAGAGACTATCAAGAAGAGCTGCCACAGGCAGAAGTTTTCAGTTTAAGACCTACAGATATTCCTAACCTACACAGGTAGGCTTGGTGTTTGCTAGTACGATTATCCAGCCATGAGTAACAGAATTAAAGGTTTCTCTATTAGACGCAGAGGTCATATTAGTAAAAGGATTTTTACAAGATCAGATGACATTAAATTATTAAACTGTGTCTTATTGGGAGGGCCAACTGTAACACTTAAAGTTAAATATTAAGTAGACAGTCCTGATAATTGGGGATATTAAAGACTGGTGAGGGAATTTCTATACAGTGACATGTTCCAGCTGCTGCAACATTTATTCAGTACTCATGGTTTTTGTTTCACTCATAGAAGAATCCATTCACAGATGACTTTACAACCTGTTCTTCCCCAACCTGACTTCAAACCGAACTGACTTCTAAAGGGCAACTCATGTCTCTCAACTGACTTCTAATAGTCAACTCATGTCCCTCACGACGAGCCCACTCACGTCACCCTGTCTCAGGAGAGAAGAAGAAAAAATTAGTGATGCCACTCTTTTTACAACAATGGAGAGAAAGATAATAGACTATCAATATAAATAATTAATTAAGTCAGGTAAAATCAGGGAGATCGGTTTTGGGTGAGTTGTAAAATTTTGGAGACTCTTATCAGAGGGATAAAAATTTCCTCAGTGTTCTTCCCATAATCTATCAAAGATTTGAAAGGGACACAGAGAAAAGGGGGAAATTGTAGACCCAACCTGATCTTTTATTAAAATTGGGAGCCATCATGCCACAAAGCCATGAAAAGATAATTTTGGCTTTACCATAAATTACTTCAAATTCTGAACCTGCGTGGAATGCCTGCCCACGTCTTGAACTCACGCATGCCCAGCTCTCTGACCAGATAGCAGCCCTCTCTGAAACTTTAGTGACACATCATAAATATTTGCCTTCTCTGGCCAGACAACAACCCTCTCTGAGGCTCTAATGGTCCTCATGAATTCTGATGTAGGGACAGCAAAAAAATTGTAAACTACCTTTAATGTGATGTTTATCAGAGTTCTGTTATCTGTAACCCCCCTTTTGTGTAACTTTCTGGGCTATAAAACTGGGCTGTAGGAAAGCTGGGGATGCTGTCTTGTTCCCACCATTTTGGGAGGGAGAGGCAGCATGGCCGGTGGAAATAATAAGCTTAATTTTATTTGATTTTAATTTGAGTCAGTGGTCTTTTCTAGCATCCTGGTCTAACAGGTAAACACTCCAAAGACGTGGAGCTCTGCCGGCCTAAAGACTTCTTGAGAAACTTCCTCTGTGTTTGGGCACTTGAAATATATGTTGTTGTAAGGAGATTTAGCTTCCTTTCTAGTGACACCATAAAAGCTGGGTCTGCATCTACGTGACCTGGAGGACATGGTTTTTTGTATTCTAATGAACATGAGGCAGCAGTGCTGAATTTTGTATTTATAGGTAAACTGTGGCCACTTGGTGCTCAGTGTCTCCCCGTGTGAACTGTGAAGCCATTTGGTCATCCTCCACTTTTCGTGGTGTTTCTTGCTGCTGCACTGGGAGTTTGGTATTTGCTTCATGAAATACAACGAGTTCAACTGGGACCCAGTATTGGAGGGAGTTCTGTCACTTGTGGTGACAGAGAATGCACCAACCAGGCTTCTATCTCACAAAGCTTGCCCATTTGTCCATAGAAATCTGACTCTGAACTTTGCCCAGAAACCTCTCCATGTAACAAGAAGGGTCTGCTGGTTGCACCATATCAGTCACAAGCCATTTTGAAGGCAATGGAAAATCCTCCTGGCCACACCACAGATGTATTATCACACACCTGCCCACCACTGCAATAGGCCCACTACTCAGCAGGGTCCAACTTACTGGCATCTTTGTTCTACACCATTTTCATGAAACCCCGTCAATCATGGCATTCTCTTGTACACTCATGATCAGGAAAAAGACATCCAAAGGTTCTCCAGTGCCACCTGGTTAAGGGAATTTCAAAAATTTTATTGTATTTATTTAGCCATTTTTCATGGATGAAGTTGGAGGCATTGTGGGTTTCAGTTCATTCAGGAACCATTAAATGGTGAGGAAACTCATTTCAATGAAATCTCTGGAGAAATCTCACAGGCAAGTCATCCCATAGAGTGGTCAAAAGGTCACATGAAGCCAGGCCCATTGAGGTCTTCAATGTGACGTCCATGGGTGTTCTGACTGTCAACTATGGCTGCCACATCTTTCAGAATAAAATCATGTGATATCTTAGCTGAGATTCCAAGGCTCTGTGGAAAGTCACCCTTCTTTTTTGATCTCAGTTTCCAAGGGGAAATCCAATGTGTGGCCTCCTAAAATCTGAACACAGTTCATGGCAATATTTCTCTGAGATCAGTTCCAGAACTCAGACTCTAAGGGGAATCACACCAGAGTTCAAGCCCAGGTAGACCCTGTCATCACTTCGAAGCACTACACAAATGATCACAATTAAAACCAAAACACTCCCACAAGGCCCTCATCTTCTTCCATATAGACACTCATCATAACCTGTGGCTGGAGGTTTCCATGAGGGGCTCAGCCCAAGACAGTGTACAAAATAAACTCCCTTGCCCATAATTTGCCTAAAGTCAGGGTTGCCTGGATACCCTTCCTGAGAACCAGGAGTGATCAAATAAGCCTGCCATAAATACTGCTCTGCTTCTCCAATTTGAGGCCTACTGACTCTCGGGTATAGACTCTTTATGTGAATTGGAATCATGAGAAAACCCAAGCACATATGGGCTATCATCTGCAGTGTTTTGAGAACTCATTTGACACAAAGGATCCCTATTTTCACTTGATGGAGGTTAGGAACGTTACAGAGGAAGGCGAGAGACTTCGTCCACAATGACTGCTTTTTTGGCCATTTTGGTTTTGGAAGCACACGTGGGAACTTTCTTTAGATCCATCAGGTGCTGAGAATCTATGCAACAGCCTCACACATGGCCAAGAGTCTGATGCAGACACATTCCTTTCCAAAGCAATTAAGCAAAGAGCAACAGATGATGCCCATTAATTCCCCTTGAAAACCGTTTCCTTCAGGCTTCACAAAGGAGTGGCCTGAGGCAAAGACCTTTCTGACATTCAGGGCAACAGAACAATAGATAAGCAAATGGCCCATTGCAGGGTTTCTGGAATGATATCTGAGTTTTCTGAGATGATCCCATTCCCTTCAGCTATCCAGTACATGGCCATGTCACAGAGCTTGGAGGTGGTACATATCGTGGACCCAAAACCCTGAACCTATTCTGGAGAGTGGCCAGAATTCAAGAAGACATACAGGAACTTAGGAAGATAGTAGTTGTTGCCCATCCATTAGGAAAGCCACATTCCATTCATAAATTGGGCAGGATGAATGCTGTGAAGTTTTCTACTAGACAGGACACATCCATTGATGCATTCTCTTTTCTAATGTCTACAACCACGGACACAGTGGGATAAACAGACATAGAAACACTCGCATTGTCAAAAGACTTACTAGAAACAGTCCACTCCAAATCAAACAAACCGACTTTCCTATATATTCTAAGATCATGAGACAAAACCACAAACTCACACGCACACCCACAAAGTCAACTCCTTCCCCCAAGTAGGTCTGTGACTATCCGGAGTGTCCTCTGACTGATGGGACATACTACGTTTCCCCGAAATGGGCTGTCCTATGTCACATCTGGTCTCCTTGGCCAACACTGTGAAGTTGTCAGGTGCCAGTAGTGAGACACTACCTGCTTTCTCAGGAAAGGCCCCTCTTCAGAGCTCTCCTGGAATTTGGCTATCCTCACATCAGTAGTTACACAGAAAGACCGATTCTGTCCTTGGTAAATCCAAACATGTGTGGCCACTGGGACTGGGACTGGGAATGACTCTGGGTACCTGGCTTCCTGGATCCCAAGTTCAGAGAGTTCCATCACCAAGAAAGTTATATAGGTCACTTCCTTCAGGAACTGAATGAGGTCACTGCCTTGGCAACATCTTTGTCCTAACAGTTGCTTCCAAGTGTCCCAATAGATGGAGGCTGCCCCTACTTCCTGTGACACTTTCACAAGTAAGAATGGTATATCAAACATAGGCACCCGTAAACAGCTCTCCACACAAGCCTGGTTTGGTCCATCTTCTCTACATTAAGAAGAGAGAGACTGCTTCAGACACACCCCTTCATCCTGACCTGTTTTTTTTTTTTTTTGTCATGAAAGATGACTTTCGCTCTCTCAGGTCCTTCATAGCTTTCTATATCTTCCCCAGGGTTCACTTCTGCATGGACCTTTGAGGTTCTCAGCAGGTGGAAGATCTCTTACATTTCTATATAAGAACAACTTTGTCCTTGCTTTTCTGTAAAGTTAGGTTGAGGAAACAAAGTATGGTTAGGATTAATAACATGATTGATTTGGGTTAGGAATCATTCTGCTGCATGAATAATGATATTGGGAACCTGCAATATTTATAAGGATATATAGAGGTGAAATATATGTATGAAAACACAAATCTAGGTAAGATTTGAAGCCCAAAAGGGCATTGGATCCTTGATTGGGATACTTTACTCTGAATTATGTTGTGCACATGTGTCTCAGATAAATCTATACATAATGGCATAGGACCTTGTACCTTGGATAATTGAATGTTGAAGAGAACATCCAGTCAAAAAAGGATAGTTGGTAGGATTAGGAAGATACTTGATAGGATTAGAAAAAAGAGTCAGTATAGGATTTGGACAAAAACTTCCTTAGCAATAGGGTTTCAGGTAGACAGAAAATGTAAATGTCAGCACATTTGAAGAGTCAGTCACAATGATGAACTGGGGAAAATATGTAGGAAAGCAGATATCATTAGAGACATTAGGAAATCAGGCAAATGATGAAGTGATTGATAGGATTAGACATTTTCAACAGGCTTGAGGTTGAATACATAATCTTAGGAAGAAACAAATATGTAGTCACCAATAGGATTGACATTTGAGAGCATTAGGCAACATGGACATGGGTGATTTTCATAATCCATACTCACATTCCATTTAGGCTTTGGTACAATTGTAAGTGTGACTTTGCATTTTGTGGCCAGAATATTACTGTGATAAAATGTATATGTAGATCAGGTGACATGAGTCTTTCTTGCACCATTTCTGGGAGCAATATTTAGAAGAGATATAAATTAGTATTGGGGGCACAAATAGGTGTACCATGTGTGAATATATAATATAACAGATTCCAACTTTAGAAATTGGAATAAATTGATATCTGAAAATACACAGGAAATGTCATATTGACATACATACATTCATTCCAACCAGTTATACATCTAATGGTAATATTAGGGTTGTGGTTTATCATAAAGTGTGTGTGAGTTTTGCTTCAAAATTGATTATGGAAATTGAAAATAATGTGTTTGGAAAGAAGTCTCAATAAATAACCAGTCAAAAGCAAGGAGGAATACATGTGTACTGAAGCAGGAAGTGATTGAATGTGTTTCAAATGTCTTTAAATTTGTGAACTTGTGGATGAAATGTATATACTATGATGTACAAAAACTGAAGAAATAGTAATGTACCAGTGTTAAATAAAAATGAACGTCAAAATACACATCATGCCCCTTTGGAATCTACTTGCATTGATGTTAAATTGGGTCAGTTACAGTAGAAATATAAGGATTTGTTTGCACCATTCAGTGAAGTGAGTTTTCAGTACTAGAAAACAAATATGTATTTCAGGTGGATGAATATTTCTGAAAATAATCATATGAAAATTTGATTATAAAACCACATACATGAGCATGAGTGAATTATTTAGGGTGTGTATAATAGGACACATATATTTTATATTTGGAAAAATCTAGAGAATATATATATATATATCTCACAGAGAAACATTAGAGAGTAGCAATATATATGCCAATCAAAATTCATCGTGAAATATATATCATCCACCGATCCAAAAATATTAATTTTACTGAACATGGATTTATGTATATGTTGTTCAACTAAAAATCTCACTCATAGTTTGAATTTTCAGTTCCAAAAGCGTTTAGGAGGGGTGATCTCTTCTCATACTTTGTTTCTGCCAAGTTAGCCACCTCACAAAAATGTACGTGTGATACCAGGTATGATTTTATATGTGCATATAAAAATACATGTGCTGAATTGGCTACAGAAAAAAGGAGACAGAAATTCACATATGTGTTAGCTTTAAAAACACATGGAGTACTATTTCAACAAACAATTGACAAGATTTATAACTCCTACACTATATCATGCAAAAGGCAAGACCAACTATACACCATGCCTCCTCTGAACTGCTTGTATTAATATTATGTTTGGGTTATTTGTCTCCATCATATTAGGATTAGTAGTCAGAGTCTATTAGGGTATGGGTTACTGACAGGGATTCAGTATTTCGAATGGAAAATTGGAAAATGAATCCAATGTGTATGTAAATATGTGCTACACAAAAATCTTCCCACTCTCATCCAGAACAATACCTTGACAACACCTTCACCCCATGCAAGACACAATTAGAGAAGAAGAGTTAGAAAATCCATGAATACATATCTGGAATGGAATGCGATCAGAAGTTCACAACCTTGGAAGTGTTAGAGGAGTTTTCAAAAGTAAGGGACAGGGTAAACACTTCAAAAACATGGAGGTCTGTTGTCCTAGAGACTTCTTGAGATACTGCCTGTGAGGTTGGGCACTTGAAATATATGTTGTTGTCACGTGCTTTAGCTTCCTTTCTAGTGAAATCATCAACCTGGGTCTGCATCTATGTGACCTGGAGGACATGGTTTCTTATTTTCCATCCGTGGGTGGGCCCCTTGCTTAAGAGCTCTGGCTACTGGACAAATTTTACACAAAGAAGCCTCTAATCTGACTTTTGGGGCCCCTTGAACTATCTACTCCCCACATCACTTGAAAGATCTTTTACCTTAAAAGGGTCTTCAAACCCTCCCTACATCCAGAGTTCTGTCGCTCCTCACTTCCTTTCTGGAAAACCCTAATATTATTTTCCTCCCCTGCTCTGCACTGAACCCTGCCTCACTGCTCCCAATAACTCCCATGTCTCACACACCAACTCAAAATTGCTTGGAAAACTTAGATGATTTCCTCCCCTGTCATTCTTCCATTTTTGAGAGACCACTCACCAAGCCTGACCTTATCTGGTTTACTGACAGCAGTTCCTTTAGGCAGAATGGAACTCATTACTCTGGATACGCTGTATTTTAAGCCACTGAGATTATAGAGGCCAAAGTTTTGCCTTCAGGAACTACAGACCAGCAGGCTGATTTTATAGCATCCACTCGTGCCTGCCTTCTAGCACAAGGCAAATCCCTCACCCTCTAAAATGATTCAAAATATGTCTTCCATATCTTATTATCCCATGCTGCAATTTGAAAGAAGCGAGGCCTACTTACCACCAAAGGTAATGTGATCACTAATTCAGCTCTTATAACCAATCTGATAGAGGCCTCCCACTTACCCACCCAGTTGGGAGATGTCCATTGTAGGTCCCATCAGAAGGACGGCTCTCTTATCACTGAGGGCAATGCCAAAGCTGACCAGGTGGCACGAATGGCTGCTACCACTTCCAATCATGGCCCCCATGGTGGACATATAATGGCCACTTTAGACAGCTCATCTGAAGCCCCTACTTCTTTCAGTAAGAACAAGCATCTTTTCAAGTTCCTTCATACTCTATTCCTTTCCAATTCTCAGTCTTTGACCCTCTTTTTACAGAGTTTCTTCTTCCTCACTCCCTCTGACAAGCCATGCTACAGAATATAGCCTCTAATTGTCAGATCTGTCAGCGGACCAACCCTCATACTCCTTTAAGGCCCAAACGTTTCCCTTCCCAACAAGCCCGGGGACACATTCCCTCTACTGACTGGCAGGTAGACTTCACCAACATGCCCACAGTATGGCACACTAAATACCTCCTTGTCTTTGTGGACACTTTCTCTGGTTTGGTTGAGGCATTTCCCACTTCCAATAAAAAGGCTTCCACTTTAGCTTCAATCTTACTGACAGACATCATCCCCAGGTTTGGTATGCCCACTTCCCTACAATATGACAATGGCCCTGAGTTTACTTCTAGGATCACACAAAAGGTCTCTCAAGCCCTCTCCATCAAGTGGCATTTCAACTGTCCATATTTCCCCCAGGCTTCAGGGAATGTGGAAAGGGTAAATCGTACTCTAAAGGAAGTCCTTACCAAATTGACAATGGAATTAAACATAGACTGGGTCAAACTCCTTCCCTTGGCTTTGCTTCGAATCAGAGCTCTCCCTAAGAAACCATCTTTACTGTCTCCTTTTGAGATAATGTATGAAAGACATCTTATAACCCCTGCGTTGGTCATTTCACAAGGACCTCTCACCCGAGATTTGTCTTTGCCTCTCTTGCTTCATCTCCGCTCGGAACTCTGGAAATATCAGGACTGGCTTCTTCCGGACCCAGTCTCCTCTCCAAACACTCCTCCCTTAACACCTGTTAGTCTAGTCAATTATAATACCCCAGAGGAGAAAGGGACTCTTGCCCCAAAATGGGAAGGCCCCTATTCTGTCATTCTCTGTACCCCCACCGCCGCCAAACTCTCCTTACCAGACAACCGTCTCACTCCCTGGAATCACATGTCTAGGTTGAAGCCACATCACCAGGAGGCCCCACATGCTGACGACAGGGCCACCCCAGAGGAACTCCAAGAATCACCTCCTGAACCTCCCCTTTACTCCTGCTCTCCACACCCATCTCACCCATTTAAGTTGCGGCTCACACGGTTTTCCTTGCAGCCCAATTCCTCTTAAAGAAGGCACAATGAGCTCTCCCAACACCCTAGTCTTCTCTAACTGCTTGTTTTTTGTGCTCTGCTTATTTTCTGTGCTCTGTCAGGACTGGTCTTTACCCTCCTCACCTACCATGCATTTATTCACACTTCGGGAACGATACTCAGAACATGGCATGCAGACGGTCCGCGGAGTGGATGCAACTACTTGCTTCATCCACAACTGCACCTCTATTTCCCTAAAATTGTCACCTTCAAGGACCTTCGTCCCTGGTAGCTGGAACTGGCCTTTCATTTGCTTCCTTTTTGATCAAACAAAAGATTATTGTCATTGGTGGCCTGAGATATATAATGGGTGCCCCTATTGGTCATGCAGGTTCCATGATGAACGTGGTAGCTATTCTTACCACTCACTCGGTTACCCTGAAGGGTGGACTTCTAGTTACATAAAGTGGCATAAAGGCTCTTCATCCAATAACAATGCATGGTATACTTTAGATAAACCTGACCCCAAGGCCAAACGTTGGGGCTATGTTGAGTTTGCTGTCTATGCTCAGACAACCTCAGTCAGACCCACAGGGTGGATTACTATTGGCCGCACCCTGATTACGCCACCTAAGGCAACCATCCAGGTAGTCGAACACATTAAGGACTCAGAATCAAAACTTCGAGATCGTATCCATAGCTCATCCAAAGAGGATTCAGAGCCTTCAACCCCCTCAGGTCTCTCTCCCACATGGCTCAATTTGCTACACCAAACGTTTTGATTATTAAACTCCACCCGTCTTTCTTTGCCTACTTCTCAGTGCTTTCTCTGTGCTTCACTTAGTCGTCCACTTCTAGCAGCAGTCCCATTAGCGGCAGAAAACATTCCAGCAAAACCCTACAATTTCTCTAAAAAGGACAAACCCTACATGTGACACGTAACCCACTGTGGGAAAGTTATTCCACCAATACTTTATTTCCTTTCATCTGTTTCCACCTGCCAATAATGAATCCTTTACCCGTTTGTTCCTTGAGCTACAACACCCCATAGAGCCCTGTGTTTAGGCAACCTGAACATTTCCTCTGGTGTAATGGGTCTTTAAGTACCTCAACCATCAATGTCTCTGGCACCTGTTTCTTGGTTACTGTAGTTCCTCAGCTATCTTTGTATACTCCCACCGAATTCCGACAGTTGGCCCTACCTTCCCGCACCCGTAAGGTAGTCTTTCTGCCGGTTCTGGTAGGCCTCATTTTAACAACCTCAGTGACGAGTCTCGGACTCTCTGGTGGAGCTATAGGTCATGCTCTATGGGCATCCAATGACCTTCAATAAAAACTGCAGGAAACACTCAATACCATGGCTGAGTCTCTGGGTTCCTTGCAGCGGCAGGTTACATCATTGGCACAAGTGGCTTTACAGAACCAAAGGGCAATTGATCTTCTCACTGCAGAAAAAGGGGTTACATGCCTATTCCTCAGAGAGGAATTTTGCTATTATGTTAATGAATCTGGGCTAAAAAAAAAAAATGTTGTTAAATTGCAGAAATTATCGACCGAATTTCTCAAACATACCTCCTCCAATCCCATCATAGGGTTCTTCCAATCCTATCTTGCCATGTACTTACTACATATCTTGGGGCCCCTTATTGGGATGCTCCTTTTTGTGCTCTCTTGCCCTGCAAAATGAAGTGCCTTCAAACCCAACTGCAAAAAATTCCTAATCAAACTTTCAACCAGCTTTTGCTTAGGCACTACCAGCCTCTGATGACCGATGAACCCCCAACATCTCCAAGAGAACAGTAACTCAGTGATGAAGCTCACTACCAGGCATGATGGAATGCAATGGGTATCAGACAGCGGGAGACAACGAGCTCTGAGAACCTCTTAATCTGCCATCCTGGATTCATGAGTCTTTACCACCTTCTAAGATTTCTCATGGCCCTTGGCCTCTTCTATGTCAGTCCCCCAACATGGAACTTCTGCCAAAAAATGACATTTCCTTTAATTTTTATCTTCATTCTGTTTTTATTTGCTCTGATCTTCTTCAGGTGCTGGTGACGCCATGTCCAGGCAACGCTTCCAGTATTTCCTAGAGTCTCTGTTACAGGACCAGTGGCTGATACCAACAATCTCTTCCATCCAGGACTAGTTCCATGCCATCGACAACTTTGGCTTCAGGGAACATTCATTGACTTCACCCCTACGAAAGTAGCTGTCTATAGCCACTGGGTTTTATTTCTGGCTGCCATGATAATCCCAAACCTGCTCCATGAGCATTCCTCCACTTCTCTTTCTAGGCCCCACACCACCCCCACACAACAGGAAGCAGCCGGATCTGACAAATGACGCCCCACTTCCTAAGAAAACAAAAAGGGTGGAATGTTGGGAAAAGAATAAATGGCAGCCATACCCCAGAGAAAAACCTCAACATGGCGCCTAAGGACTTCTTCTTCCTACCTTCTTCATTTCTGCAGTGGCGCAAAAAGTTCCCACCCTTGTGAACTCTCACGTCAGCGCCAATTTCAAATCTCACTTGTGGGGAACCTTAGCCCCAATGAGAACTAATTCCTGGGCTCTGGAGCTGATATCTGAAAGAACTTGCCAATAAACGGGTTGCTGCCATTTATCTAAGCCCTACCATCTCCCCCTTAGTTCTATATAAGCACACAGCTTTGAGCAATAAAATTGGAATTCTCCCGGTGAAGTGTCATTGCGTGGGGAATTATTTCACTCATGATCAGCAACAGGATATCCAAAGGTTCTCCAGTGCCACCTGGTCATGGGAATTTCAGAAATTTGATGGTATTTATTTAGCCATTTTTGAAGGATGAAGTTGGAGTCACTGTACGTTTCAATTAATGCAGGAACCATTATGTGGTGAGGAAGCTCATTTAAATTAAAACTCTGGAGAAATCTCACAGGCAAGGCTTCCCAAAGAGTGGCCAAAAGGTCACATGAAGCCAGGATCATTGAGGTCTACAATATGAGTTCCATATGTGTTTAGATTCTCAACTATGGCTGCCAAGTCTTTCAGAATAAAATCATGTGATATCCTGGCTGAGATTCTCACTGCACTGTGGAAAGACACCCTGGCACTCGATCTCAGTTTTCAAGGGAGGCTTCTCATGCGTGGCCTCCTAAAATCCCAACACATTTCATGGCAATACTTCTTTGAGGTAAATTCCAGAACTCAGTCTCTAAGAGGAATCATGCCAGAGTTCAAGCCCAGGTGGATCCAGTTATCTCTTCCAACCGCCAAACAAATGACCACAATTAAAACCAAACACTCCCACATGGCCCTCATCTTCTTCCATATAGACACTTATCAAAACCTCTGGCTGGAGTTTTTCATGAGGGGTGCAGCCCAAGACAGTGTCAAAAATAAGCTCCCTTGCCCCTCATTTGCCTAAAGTCAAGGTGGCCTGGACACCCATCCGGTGAACCAGGAGTGATCAGATAGGCTAGCTGTTAATACTGCTCTGCATCTCCAATTTGAGGCCTACTGACTGTCAGGTATAGATTCTTTATATGATTTGGAGCCATGAGAAAACCCAAAAACCTATGGGCTAGCCTCTGCAGGGCTGTGCATAACTCATTTGACCCAAAGGATCCGTATTCTCACTTGATGGTGGTCAGGAACCTTACAAATGAATGCGAGAGACTTCATTCACAATAATTGCTCTTTTGGCCATTTTGGTTTTGGATGCACACATGGGATCTCTCTTTATATCCATCAGGTGCTGAGAATCTAAGCCACAACCTCACACAGGGCCAAGAGGCTGATTTAGACACATCCCTTTCCAAAGCAATTAAGCAAAGAGCCACAGGTGGTGCCCATTCATTTTCATTTGAAAACTGTTTTCTTCAGGCTTCACAAAGGGGTGGCCTGAGGCAAAGACCTTCCTGACATTCAGGGAAACAGAACAATTGATAAGCAAAAGGCCGAAAGCATGGTTTCTCAACTGAGACTTTCTTGGTCACACTGATATCTGTGTTTTCTGAGATGCTCGCCATTCCCTTCAGCTATCCAGGACATGGCAATGTCACAGAGCTTGGAGGTGGTACATATTTTGGACACAAAACCATGAGAATATTCTGGAGAGTGGTGAGAATTCTGGAAGAAACAGGAACTTAGGAAGGTAGCAGGTGTTGCCCATGGATAAGGCAAGCTGCAGTCCATTCATAAATTGGGCAGGATGAATGCCGGGAATCTTTCTACTATACAGGACATATCAATTGTTGCATTCTATTTTCTAATGTCTACAACCACGGACACAGTGGGATACACAGACATAGAAACACTTGCCTTGTCCAACGACTTACTAGAAGAAGACCACTCCAAATCAAACAAACCGTCTTTCCTACCTATTCTCAGATCATGAGACAAAACCACAAAATCACACCCACACCCACAAAGACACCTCCTTCCCCCATGTAACTCTGTGACTATCCGGAGTTTTCTCTGAGTGGTGGGCCATACTATGTTCCCCCAAAATGGCCTGTCCTATCTCAGATCTGGTCTCCTTGGCCAACTCTGTGAAGTTGTCAGGAGCCTGCGGTGAACCACTACCTACTTTCTCAGGAAAGGCCCCTATGCAGAGCTCTCCTGGTATTTGGCCATCCTCACATCTGTAGGTACCAAGAAAGACTGACACTCTCTTTGGTAAATTCAAACAAGTGAGCCTACTGGGTCTGGGACTGGACTGGCTCCAGGTGCCTGGCTTCCTGGATCCCAAGTTAAGAGAGTTCCATCACCAAGGAAGTGAGGTAGATCACTTCTTCAGGAACTGAATGAGGTCATTGCCTTGACAACCACTTTGTCCTAACAGTTGCTTTCAAGAGTCCCATGAGATGGAGGCTGCCCCTACTTCCTGTGACACTTTCACAAGTTAGAATGGTATATAAACCATGGGCACCCGGGAACAGCTCTCCACCTAGCACTGTTTTGGTCCATCTTCTCTACATTAAGAAGAGAGAGGCTGATTCATACACATCCCTTCATGCTGACAAGGTTGTTTGCCATAGAAGATGACTTTTCTCTCTCAGGTCTTTCGTAGCTGCCTACATCTTCTCAAGGGATCATTTCTGCATGGACCTTTGATGTTCTCAACAGCTGGAACATGCCCTACATTCCTGTATTTTAAGAGCAACCCTGTCCCTGCTGTTCTGTAAAGTTCGATTGAGAGAACAATGTATGGTTTTGGGTTAGTAACATGTTCAATTTGGGGTTAGGAATCCTTCTGCATGACGAATAATGGTATTGGGAAACTATGATATTTACAAGAATATATAGGTGAAATATAAGTATAAAAACAGAAATCTATGGAAGATATGAAGTCCAGAAGGGCATTGGGCTCTTAATTGGTACACTTAGCTTTGAATTATTTAAGGGAAATTGCTTGGAAATGAAAGGAGACCCTCAGATAAATCTATATACAATGGCATAGGAGCTTGTACCTTGGATGATTGAATGTCGAAGAGAACATCCACTCAAAAAGGGATAGTCGGTAGGATTAGGAAGATAGTCAGTAGGTTTACAAAGAACAGTGAGAATAGGATTTCGACCAAAAGTTCTTAAGCAATAGGGTTTCAGGTAGACAGTGAATGTAAATGTCAGCACAAGTGAAGAGTCAGTCACAATGATGAACAGGGGAAAATATGTAGGAAAATAGATATAAATAGAGACATTACTAAATCAGGCAAAGTATAAAGTGAGTGATAGGATTAGGCATTTTCAACAGGCTTGAGGTTGAATATATAATCTTAGGAAGAAACAAAAATGTAGTCACCAATAAGATTGACATTTGAGAGCATTAGGCCACCTGGACATGGAAGGTTTTAGTAATCCATGCTCACTTTCCATTTAGGCTTTGGTACAAACTTAAGGGTGACCTTTGATTTTTTTGTACAGAATATTACTGTGATAAAATGTATATATAGATCAGGTGACATGAGTATTTCTTCCACCATTTTTTGAGGAATATTTTGAAAACGTATAAATTAGTATTGAGGGTAAAAATAGGTGTACCCTGTGTCTATGAATATAGAGATAATGCATGAATAGATCATACAGTTAATAAATAATATAACTGGTTCCCCTTTAAATAATGTATTGAATTGATATCTGAAAATATATAAGAAATCATATATTTTTTTTAATTAATTTTTATTGTAGGTTGTTCAAAACATTACATAGTTCTTGATATATCATATTTCACACTTTGATTCAAGTGGGATATGAGCTCCCATTTTTACCCCAAATTTTTACAGATTGCAGAATCACATCAGTTGCAGAACCATTGATTTACATATTGCCATTCTGGTGTCTGTTGTATTCTGCTGCCTTTTCTATCCTCTACTATCCCCCCTCCCCCCTCCCCTCCCCTCTTCTCTCTCTACCCCCTCTACTGTAGTTCATTTCTCCCCCTTATATTTTCCTCCTTTCCCCTCACATCCTCTTGTATGTAATTTTGTATACCCCTAAGGGTCTCCTTCCATTTACATGCAATTTCCCTTCTCTCTCCCTTTCCCTCCCACCTCTCATCCCTCTTTAATGTTAATCTTCTTCTCATGCTCTTCGTCCCTACTCTGTTCTTAGTTACTCTCCTTATATCAAAGAAGACATTTGGCATTTGTTTTTAAGGGATTGGCTACCTTCACTTAGCATAATCTGCTCTAATGCCATCCATTTCCCTCCAAATTCTATGATTTTGTCATTTCTTAATGCAGAGTAATACTCCATTGTGTATAAATGCCACATTTTGTTTATCCATTCGTCTATTGAAGGGCATCTAGGTTGGTTCCACAGTCTTGCTATTGTGAATTGTGCTGCTATGAACATGGATGTAGCAGTGTCCCTATAGTGTGCTCTTTTTAGGTCTTTAGGGAATAGACCGAGTAGGGGAATAGCTGGATCAACTGGTGGTTCCATTCCGAGCTTTCCAAGAAATCTCCATACTGCTTTCCAAATTGGCCGCACCAATTTGCAGTCCCACCAGCAATGTACAAGAGTACCCTTTTCCCCACATCCTCGCCAGCACTTGATGCTGTTTGACTTCCTAATGGCTGCCAATCTTACTGGAGTGAGATGGTATCTTAGGGTGGTTTTGATTTGCATTTCTCTGACTGCTAGAGATGGTGAGCATTTTTTCATATACTTGTTGATTGATTGTATGTCCTCCTCTGAGAAATTTCTGTTCAGGTCCTATGCCCATTTGTTGATTGGGTTATTCGTTATCTCATTGTCTAATTTTTTTAGTTCTTTGTATATTCTGGATATTATGGCTCTGTCTGAAGTGTGAGGAGTAAAGATTTGTTCCCAGGACGTAGGCTCCCTATTTACCTCTCTTATTGTTTCTTTTGCTGAGAAAAAACTTTTTAGTTTGAGTAAGTCCCATTTGTTGATTCTAGTTATTAACTGTTGTGCTATGGGTGTCCTATTGAGGAATTTGGAGCTTGACCCCACAGTATGTAGATCATAGCCAACTTTTTCTTCTATCAAATGCCATGTCTCTGATTTGATATCAAGTTCCTTGATCCACTTTGAGTTAATTTTGTGCATGGTGAGAGAAAGGGATTCAGTTTCATTTTGTTGCAAATGGATTTCCAGTTTTCCCAACACCATTTGTTGAAGATGCTATCCTTCTTCCATTGCATGCTTTTAGCCCCTTTATCGAATATAAGATAGTTGTAGTTTTGTGGATTGGCTTCTGTGTCCTCTATTCTGTACCATTGGTCCACCCGCCGGTTTTGTTACCAGTACCATGGTGTTTTTGTTACTATTGCTCTGTAGTATAGTTTGAAGTCTGGTATAGCTATCCCGCCTGATTCACACTTCCTGCTTAGCATTGTTTTTTCTATTCTGGGTCTTTTATTTTTCCATATGAATTTCATGATTGCTTTCTCTATTTCTACAAGAAATGCCGTTGGGATTTTGATTGGCATTGGATTAAACCTATAGAGAAGTTTTGGTATTATCGCCATTTTGATGTTGTTACTTCTACCTATCCATGAACAGGGTATATTTTTCCATCTTCTAAGATCTTCTTCTATTTCTTTCTTTAGGGTTCTGTAGTTTTCATTGTATAAGTCTTTCACCTCTTTTGTTAGGTTGATTCCCAAGTATTTTACTTTTATTGAGGATATTGTGAATGGGGTGGTTGTCCTCATTTAAATTTCAGAGGATTTGTCGCTGATATACAGGAATGCCTTTGATTTATGCGTTTTGATTTTATAGCCTGCCACTTTGCTGAATTCATTTATTAGCTCTAATAGTTTCTTTGTAGACCCTTTTGGGTCTGCTAGGTATCGAATCATGTCATCTGCAAATAGTGATAATTTGAGTTCTTCTTTTCTATTTTTATGCCTTTATTTTTTTTCGTCTGTCTAATTGCTCTGGCCAGTGATTCGAGAACTATGTTGAACAGAAGTGGTGAGAGAGGGCATCCCTGTCTTGTTCCAGATTTTAGAGGGAATGCCTTCAGTTTTTCTCCATTCAGAATGATGCTAGCCTGAGGCTTAGCATAGATTGCTTTTACAATATTGAGGTATGTTCCTGTTATCCCTAGTTTTTCTAGAGTTTTGAATATAAAGGGATGCTCTACTTTGTCGAATGCTTTTTCCACATCTATCGAGATGATCATATGGTTCTTATTTTTAAGCCTATTGATGTGGTGAATAACATTTATTGATTTCCGTATATTGAACCAACCTTGCATCCCAGGGATAAATCCTACCAGATCATGTTGCACAATTTTTTTGATATGTTTTTGTATCCGGTTCGACAGAAGTTTATTGAGGATTTTTGCATCTAGGTTCATTAGAGATATTGGTCTGTAGTTTTCTTTCTTTGAAGTGTCTTTGTCTGATTTAGGAATCAGGGTGATGTTGGCCTCATAGAATGAATTTGGAAGTTCTCACTCTTTTTCTATTTTCTGAAATAGCTTGAAAAGTATTGGTATTAGTTCCTCTTTAAAGGTTTTGTAAAACTCTGCTGTATACCCATCCGGTCCTGGGCTTTTCTTAGTTGGTAGTCTTTTGATGGTATCTTCTATTTCCTCAATTGATATTGGTCTGTTAAGGTTGTCAATATCCTCCTGACTCAATCTGGGCAAATCATATAACTTAAGAAATTTATCGATGCCTTCACTAGCTTCTATTTTGTTGGAGTATAAGGATTCAAAATAATTTCTGATAATCTTCTGTATTTCTGAAGTGTCTGTTGTGATATTGCCTTTTTCATCCCGTATGCTGGTAATATGAGTTCTCTCTCTTCTTCTCTTCGTTAGCGTGGCTAAGGGTCTGTCGATTTTTTTTATTTTTTCAAAGAACCAACTTTTAGTTTTGTCAATTTTTTCTATTGTTTCTTTCGTTTCGATTTCATTAATTTCAGCTCTGATTTTAATTATTTCTTGTCTTCTACTTCTTTTGCTGTTGTTTTTCTCTTCTTTTTCTAGGATTTTGAGTTGAAGTATTAGATCATTTATTTGTTGGTTTTTTCTTTTTTTAAGGAATGAACTCCAAGCAATAAATTTTCCTCTTAGAACTGCTTTCAATGTGTCCCATAGATTCCAATATGTTGTGTCTGTGTTTTCATTTATCTTTAAGAATTTTTTAATTTCCTCCTTGATGTCTTCTATAACCCATTGATCATTCAGTAACCTATTGTTCATTCTCCAAGTGATGCATGATTTTTCCTTATTTCTTTTATCGTTAATTTTCAATTTCATTCCATTATGATCAGTTAAGATGCATAGTATTATCTCTACTCCTTTATATTGTCTAAGAGTTGCCCTGTGACATAATATATGATCTATTTTTGAGAAGGATCCATGTGCTGCTGAGAAAAAAGTGTAACTGCTTGATGTTGGGTGGTATATTCTATATATGTCAATTAAGTCTAGGTTATTAATTGTGTTATTGAGCTCTATAGTTTCCTTATTCAACTTTTGTTTGGAAGATCTGTCCAGTGGTGAGAGAGGTGTGTTGAAGTCTCCCATGATTATTGTATGGTGGTCTATTAGACTCTTGAACTTGAGAAGTGTTTGTTTGATGAACATAGCTGCACCATTGTTTGGGGCATATATATTTATGATTGTTATGTCTTGTTGGTGTATGGTTCCCTTGAGAAGTATGTAGTGTCCATCTTCATCCCTTTTGATTAACTTTGGCTTGAAATCTATTTTATTTGATATGAATATGGACACTCCTGCTTGTTTCCGAAGTCCATATGAGTGATATGATTTTTCCCAACCTTTCACCTTCAGTCTAAGTATGTCTTTTCCTATCAAATGCGTCTCCTGAAGGCAGCATATTGTTGGGTCTTGTTTTGTGATCCATTCTACTAGCCTGTGTCTCTTAATTGGTGAGTTTAAGCCATTAACATTTAGGGTTATTATTGAGATATGGGTGTTCTTCCAGCCATATTGGTTTATTTATGTTACTAAACATGGTTTGTTTTCCTCTTTGATTATTCCCCCCCCTTCACTGTACTACCTCCCGCTGTTGGTTTTCATTGACATTTTCCATTTCCTCTTCCTGTAATATTTTGCCGAGGATGTTTTGAAGAGATGGTTTTCTAGCTGCAAATTCTTTTAACTTTTGTTTATCATGAAAGGTTTTAATTTCATCTTCCATCCTGAAGCTTAATTTCACGGGATACACAATTCTTGGTTGTAACCCATTTTCTTTTAGTGTATGAAATATGTTATTCCAGGATCTTCTAGCTTTCAGAGTCTGTGTTAAAAGATCAGCTGTTATCCTGATTGGTTTACCCCTAAATGTAATCTGCTTCCTTTCTCTTGTAGCTTTTAAAATTCTCTCCTTATTCTGTATGTTGGGCATCTTCATTATAATGTGTCTAGGTGTGGATCTCTTATGATTTTGCACATTCGGCGTCCTGTAGGCTTCTAGGATTTGGGATTCTGTCTCATTCTTCAAGTCTGGGAAGTTTTCTCGTATTATTTCGTTGAATAGATTGCTCATTCCTTTGGTTTGGACCTCAATACCTTCCTGTATCCCAATGACTCTTAAGTTTGGTCTCTTTATGTTATCCCATATTTCTTGAATGTTCTGCTCATGGTTTCTTAACAGCTTTGCTGAGCTGTCTATGTTCTTCTCCAGTTGAAATACTTTGTCTTCATTGTCTGATGTTCTATCTTCTAAGTGTTCTACTCTGCTGGTAGTATTCTCAATTGAGTTTTTATGTTGGTTTATTGTTTCCTGAATTTCCAGGATTTCTGTTTGTTTGTTTTTTATAACCTCTATCTCCCTGAATAATTGATCTTTTGCTTCTTGGATTTGTTTATGTAATTCATTGTCGAAGTGGTCGAAGTGGTCTTTCATTGTCTGATTTTGCTGTCTAATGTCTTCCTTGAGACTCCAGATCATCTGAAGCATGTATATCCTGAATTCTTTATCTGACATTCCATCTGCTGCAGATATTACCTCTTCTAAAGTTGAATTGACCTGCATTGCTTGTGGTCCTTTTTTTCCTTGTCTTTTCATACTGATCGCGTTTCTTTCTGCTTGGTGAAACTGTTGTGTTATTGATTTTTCCCCCTATATATTTATATTGCTTTTGTATAGCTGCATCGTCTCCCTTGCAGGCTTTGGCGGTGGTTCTGCCCCTCCTTCAATTGAGGCAATGTGCCTACCACGCCGGGAGGCCGCTGTGCCTCTACTTTCGATGGGCCTGTTCTTTCGGTGGTCACAGGTCCGCCTACCTTGCAGGAGTGAGCAGCGGTTTTGCCCCTCCGCTGGCCACTAGGCCTGTTCTGTCTGTCGGTTGCAGGTATATCTACCTAAAAGGCGCTGGTGGCGGCTCTGCCCCTCCCCCAACCGGGGTGATGTATCTGGCGGGCCACTGGGCCTGTTTTGTCGGTGGTCACGGTTCCGCCTACATTGCACGTGCGTGGAGCAGCTGTGTCCCTCTGAGAGTTGCTGAGCCTGACCTGCCGGTGGATGGCAAGTCTGCCTACCTTGCAGGCGCAGGGGTGGCTCTGCCGCTCCGCGGGTCACTGGGCCTGATCTGCTGGTGAGTTGCAGGTCTGCCTAACTTGCAGGCGCCCGGCGGCTCTGCCCCTCCCCCAACTGGGGCGGGGCGATGTGTCTGGCCGGCCGCTGGGCCTGTTCCGTTGGTGGTCATGGTTCAGCCTACCTAGCAGGCACGTGGGGCAGCTGTGTCCCTCCGCAGTTTTTTGGGCCTGACCTGTCGGTGGGTCGCAGGTCTGCCTACCTTGTAGGCTCGGGGGGTGGCTCTGCCGCTCTGTGGATTGCTGTGCCTGTTCTGCTGGTGGGTCGCGGGTCCGCCTACCTTGCAGGCACCCGGCGCCTCTGCCCCTCCCCCAACCGGAGCTATGTGTCTGGCGGTCCACTGGGCCTCTTTTGTCGGTGGTCACGGTTCCGCTTACCCTGCACGCGCGTGGAGCAGCTGGGTCTCTCTGAGAGTTGCTGGGCCTGACCTGTCGGTGGGTGGCAAGTGCGCCTACCTTGCAGGCTCGGGGGTGGCTCTGCCGCTCCGCGGGTTGCTGGGCCTGATATGCTGGTGAGATGCAGGTCTGCCTAACTTGCAGGCTCCCGGCGGCTCTGCCCCTCCCCCAACCGGGGTGGGGCAATGTGTCTGGCCGGCCTCTGAGCCTGTTCTGTTGGTGGTCAGCGTTCTGCCTACCTAGCAGGCTCGTGGGGCAGCTGTGCCCCTCCGCAGTTTCTTGGGCCTGACCTGCCGGTGGGTGGCAAGTGCGCCTATCTTGCAGGCCCGGGGGTGGCTCTGCCGCTCCACAGTTGCTGGGCCTGATCTGCTGGTGAGTCGCAGGTCTGCCTACCTTGCAGGCGCCCGGCTTCTCTGCCCCTCCCCCAACCGGGGCGGGGCGATGTATCTGGCCGGCCTCTGGGCCTGTTCTGTCGGTGGTCAGGGTTCCGCCTACCTAGCAGGCTCGTGGGGCAGCAGTGCCCCTCCGCAGTTTGTTGGGCCTGACCTGCCGGTGGGTGGCAAGTGTGCCTACCTTGCAGGCCCGGGGGTGGCTCTGCCGCTCCGCGGTTGCTGGGCCTGATCTGCTGGTGATTCGCAGGTATGCCTAAATTGCAGGCGCCCGGCGGCTCTGCCCCTCCCCCAACCTGGGCGGGGCGATGTGTCTGGCCGGCCGCTGGGCCTGTTCTGTTGGTGGTCACGGTTCAACCTACCTAGCAGGCACGTGGGGCAGCTGTGCCCCTCCGCAGGTTTTTGGGCATGACCTGCCGGTAGGTCACAGGTCTGCCTACCTTGTAGGCTCGGGGGGTGGCTATTCCGCTTTGTGGATTGCTGTGCATTTTCTGCTGGTGGGTCGCGGGTCCGCCTACCTTGCAGGCGCCCGGTGGCTCTGCCCCTCCCCCAACCGGAGGGATGTGTCTGGCGGTTCACTGGGCCTGTTTTGTCGGTGTTCACAGTTCCACCTACCTTGCACACGCGTGGAGCAGCTGTTTCATTAGTGCCTGGGCACACTCTTCTTGTTGGCCTCCCTCAGCCCCTAAGTTTGTAGAGCTTGGGGCTGAGAAACCCCAGCCAATTTGCTTACCTTCTGGTAGCCACGCCCCCATATCTGGTGCAAGAGACCTCAGTTGTCAGCACTGGTGGGAGCGGTAGCCGTGAGTCCCACGCCGAGGCGAGTCGGTGCAAGAGACCTCAGTTGTCAGCACTGGTGGGAGCGGTAGCTGGGAGACCCGCGCCGCGCAGCTACCGCCGGCTCTTGTGCCAGTGCTGACTCCGGGTTTTCTTGACTACCACGCCGGCAGGTCGCTGGACCTGTTACGGGCCCGGGCGGCGGCTCTGTTCGGCCCCTCTGGCCTCCACAGTATTCAGCAGGACCCGGACCGAGAAACAGTTTCCGCGGGTTCTTTATCACCGGGCCAAAACAGTTCCAGGAGCCAGAATTCGGCCTCTCCGGACTTGGTGCATGCTCCGACATGAGCAGGCTCCAAGAAGCAGTTTCAGCGGGTTCTATAGCCCTGGGCCAGAGTAGCTCCGGGAGCCAGAACTCCGACACTCCGGGCTCGGTGCGTGTTCTGATAGGAGCAGGCTCCAAGAAGCAGTTTCTGTGGGTTATTTAGCACTAAGTCTGAGCAATTTGTCTGCGAGATGCAGACAATTGTCAGCCTGAAATTACCTGTTCTATAGCTGAAAGAGCTGCAATCAGTCGAAAACAAGGATGGTGACGTCAGCTCTCCAAGATGGTGGCCGCTGGCTTCCTCCGTGGTCTGACCGGTGTGGAGAACCAACCTGGACCGTTTCCTTTCCCTGTCTCCAACCCAGAATTCAGCTCCGAGCTCAGCAAATGCCTAGCTGGCAGGAGCCCACAGAATCAGCATTGCTGTATCTCTGCGCCACCAGCCTGTCATTTCCCAGCGCGCGCCGCAGACTCCAGCCATGGGGTGATCAGCCGAACAAGCAGCACTCCATACAGACGGACAGATCGCTCGCATTTGAGCCCCTGAAGCTGATCCTCGTGCGATGAAAATCCTTCCACTAGGTTTTGGAGCACCCCAATTTTGCTGGAAATTCCTAACAAGATAGCTTTTAGCCGTTCTAACTCGTCATTTTCCCTCACAGTGACGCAGTACACGGAGTTACTGCACTCCCTTTGCGGCCATCTTGCCTCTCAAGAAATCATATATTGATATAGAATCATTCATAACAACTAGTTATACATCTAATTGTAATCCTAGGCTTATGGTTTATCATGAAGAGTGTGTGAGGTTTGCTTCAAAAGTGATTATGGAAATCAAAAATAATGTGTTTTGAAAGAAGTCTCATGAAAAGACCAGTTTGAAACATGGCAGAACACGTGTTTTCTGAAGCAGAAAGTGATTGAAAGTGAAATATATGCCTATAAATTTGTGAACTTGTGGATGAAATATATATCCTATAATGTGCATAAACTGAAGAAATAGTAATGTACCAGTGTTGAAATAAAAATGACCTTCAAAATACTTATCATGTCCCATAGGAATCTACTTGCATTGATGTGAAAGTGGATCAGTTACTGTAGAAATATTAGGATTCATATGCACCATTCACTGAAGTTAGTTTTCAATACTAGGAAAAAAATACGTATATCAGGTGAATGAATATTTCTGAGAATAATCTTGTGAAAAGTTTTTTATAAATCCACATACATATTCATGAATGAATTTAAGGAGTGTATAATAAGACACATATATTAAATATTTTGAAATATCTGGAGAGAATATATATATATATATATATATATATATATATATATATATATATATTAACCACACACAGATTTTAAAAATTAGCAATATATATGCCAATCAAATTACACCGTGAAATACATATCATCCACAGATCCAAAAATATTCATTTTACTGGATATGGATTTATGTATAACTTTTTTCAACTAGGAAGCTCACCCATAGTTTGAATTTTCAGTTCAAACAGCGTTTAGGAGGAGTGATCTCTTCTCACACTTTGTATCTGCCAAGTTATGTAACTCACAAGAATGTACGTGTGATACCAGGTAGGATTCTAAATGTGCATATAAAAATACATGTGCTGAATAGAATACAGAGAAATGGAGACAGGAATTCACATATTTGTTAACTGTAAAAGCACATGGAAAACTATTTCAACAAAAAATTTACTAGATTTATAACTCCTACCCTATATAATGCAAAAGGCAAGTCCAAGTATACAACGTGCCTCCTCTGAACTGCTTGTATTTCTATTCTGTTTCGGTTATTTTTCTCCATCATATTAGGATTAGTATTCAGAATCTAGTAGGGTATGTGTTAGTGTCAGGGATTCAGTATATCAAATGTAAAATAGAAAAATGAAACCAATGTGTATGCAAATATGTGCTAAACAAAATCTTCCCACTCTCATCCAGAACAATTCCTTGACATTTCCTTCCCCCAAAGTAAGACACAATTAGAGGAGTAGAGTAATAAAATCTGTGAATAATATGCTCAGGAGTTTACAACCTTGGAAGTGGTAGAGGAGTTTTCTTAGTATGGGACAGGATAAAAACTCCATATATATGGAGCTCTGCTGGCCTAAATACTTCTTGAGAAACTGCCTCTGAGTTTGGGCACTTGAAATATATGTTTTTGTCAGGAGCTTTAGCTTCTTTCTAGTGAGACCATCAAAGCTGTGTCTGCATCTATGTGACCTGGAGGACATGATTTCTTATTTTCCAATGAACATGAGGCAGCAGTGCTGAATTCTCTCTTTGTAAGTAAACTGTGGCCACTGGGGGCTAAGGGTATTCCCATGTGGACTGGGAAGCCATTTGGTCATCCTCCACTTTTCGTGGTGTTTCTTGCTGCTGCACTGGGACTTTGGCATTTGCTTCATGAAATAAAAGAAGTTCAACTGGGACACAGTTCTGGAGGGAATTCTTTCATGTGTGGTTGGTCAGGGTCTGCAGGAGAATGCACCAACCAGGCTTCTATCCCACATAGCTTGGCCACATGTCTATAGCAACCTGATTCTGAACATTGCCCGGAAACATCTCCAACAAGAAGCCTTTACATGGAAGGGTCTGCTGGCTGCACCATGTCAGTCACAAGCCATTTGGAAGCCAATGGCAGATCCACATGGCCCCACCACAAATTTTTTATCACACATCTGCCTACCACTGCTCTAGGCCCACTACTCAGCAGGTTCCAACATACTGGCATCTCTGTTCTACACCATTTTCATGAAACCCACTCAATCAAGGCACTGTCTTGCATATTTACGATCAGCAACAGGACATCCAAAGTTTCTCCAGTGCCACCTGGTCATGGAAATTTCAAAAATTTCATGGTATTTATCTAGGCATTTTTCAAGGATGACGTTGCAGGCACTGTGGGTTTCAATTCATTCAGGAACCATTAAATGGTGAGGAAGCTCATTTCAATGAATGCTCTGTAGAACTCTCACAGGCAAGGCTTCCCAAAGAGTGGCCAAAATGTCACATGAAGCCAGGCCCATTGAGGTCTACAATGTGACGTCCATGGTTGTTGTGACTCTCAACTATGGCTGCCAAGTCTTTCAGAATTAAATCATGTGATATCCTGGCTGAGATACCCAGGGCTCTGTGGAAAGCCAACCTGGGCCTAGATCTCAGTTTCCAAGGGTGATTCTCATCTGTGGACTTCTAAAATCCCAACAAAATTCATGGCAATACTTCTCTGAATTCAGTCTCTAAGGGGAATCACACCAGAGTTCAAGCCCAGGTGGTCCAGGTCATGTCTTCATACTGGACACAAATGACCAAATTTAAAACCAAAACCCTCCCATATGGCCCTCATCTTCTTCCATATAGACACTAATCACAACCTCTGGCGGAAGGTTTCCATGAGTGGCGGAGTCCAAGAGAGTGTCCAAAATAACTCCCTTGCCCCTCATTGGCGTAAATTCAGGGTGGTCTGGACACCCTTCATGTGAAACAGGAGTGATCAAATATGCTAGACGTTAATACTTCTATGCTTCTCCAATTTGTGGAAAACTGAGTGTCAGGTATATGTTTTATGTGATTTGCAGTAATGAGAAATCACAAGCACCTCTGCAGGTCTTTGAAGAACCCATTTGACCCAAAGGATCCCTATTCTCACTTGATGGAGTTCAAGAACTTTAAAGAGGAAGGCGACAGACTTCATCCACAAGGACTGCTTTTTGGCCGTTTTGGTTTTGGATGCACACATGGGATCTCTCTTTACATCCACCAGGTGCTGAGAATCTAAGCCACAACCTCACACAGGGCCAAGAGGCTGATTCAGACACATCCCTTTCCAAAGCAATTAAGCAAAGAGCCACAGGTGATGCCCATTCATTTCCATTTGAAAACTGTTTTCTTTAGGCTTCACAAAGGGGTGGCCTGAGGCAAAGACCTTCCTGACATTCAGGGGAACAGAACAATAGGTTAGCAAATGGCCCAAAGCAGTGTTTCTCCACTGAGACTTTCCTGGTCACACTGATATCTGAATTTTCTGAGATGCTCACCATTCCCTTCAGCTATCCAGTACATGGCCATGTCACAGAGCTTAGAGGCGGTACTTATCTTGGTCACAAAATCATGAGCCTATTCTGGAGAGTGGCCAGAATTCAGGAAGAAAACAGGAACTTAGGAAGATAGCAGGTGTTACCCATCCATAAGGCAAGCCGCATTCCTTTCATACATTGGGCAGAAAGAATTCTGGTAAGCTTTCTACTAGCCTGGACACATCCTTTGATGCATTCTCTTTTCTAATGTCTACAACCATGGACACAGTGGGATACACAGACTTAAAAACACTCGCCTTGTCAAATCACTTGTTAGAAATCGTCCACTCCAAACCAAACAAACTGCCTTTCCTACCTATTCTCAAAAAATGAGACAAAATCACAAACACACACTCACACGCACAAAGTCACCTCCTTTCCCAAAGTAGGTCTCTGACTATCGGGTGTGACCTCTGACTGGTGTGCCGTACTATGTTCCCATCAAATGGCCTGTTCTGTCTCAGATCTGGTTTCCTTGGCCAACTCTGTGAAGTTGTCAGGAGACAGCGGTGAGCCACTTCCTGCTTACTCAGGAAAGGCCACTCTTCAGAGCTTTCCTGGCATTTGGCCATCCTCACATCAGTATATACCAAGAAAGACTGACTCTGTCCTTGGTAAATCAAAAGAAGGGAGACCACTGGGACTGGGCCTGGGACTAGATTTGTGTGCCTGGATGCCTGGATCCCAAGTTCAGAGAGTTCCATCACCAAGAATGTGAGGAGAGGTCACTTCCTTCAGGAACTGAATGAGGTCAATGCCTTGGCAAGCACATTGTCCTAACATTTGCTTCCAAAGGTCCCATGAAATGGAGGCTGTCCCTAATTTTTTTGACACTTTCACAAGTTAGAATGGTATATCAAATATTGGTAACCAGGAACAGCTCTCCACAGAGGCCTCGTTTTGTCCTTCTTCTCTACATAAAGAAGAGAGAGGCTGATTCAGACACATCCCTTCATGCTGACCAGGTTGTTTGCAATGAAAGATGACTTTTGCTCTCTCAGTTCCTTCATAGGTGCCTACAACTTCTCTAGGGATCATTTGCGCATAGACCTTTGAGTTTCTCAGCAGTTGGAAGATCCCCTACATTCCTGTATTTTAACACCAACTCTGTCCTTCCTCTTCTCTAAAGTTAGATTGAAGGAACAGTGTATGGTTAGGGTTAATAACAGGTTTGATTTGGAATAGAAATCATTCTGCTGGATGAATAATGGTATTGGGAATCTGCGATATTTTCAAGAATATATAGGTAAAATATAGGAATCTGAAAACAGAAATCTAGGTAAGATTTGAAGCCCAGAAGGGCATTGGGCCCTTGATTGCGGTATTAAGCATAGGACCTTGTAACTTGGATGATTGATTTTCAAAGAGAACTTCCAGTCAAAATGGATAGTCAGGAGTATTAGGAAGATAGTCGGTATGTTTATAAAGGAGAGTGAGTATAGGATTTGGACCAAAAGTTCTTTAGCTATAGGGTTTCGGGTATTGAGTGAATGTAAATGTCAGCACATGTGAAGAATTAATCACAATGATGAACTGGGGAAAATATGTAGGAATGCAGATATCAATAGAGACTTTACGAAATCTGGCAAAGTATAGTCGGTAGTGAAATGTTAATAAAATAGATTCTTGTCACTTCCTGTTTTTCTGTATGCTTAATAAAACACTGTTGAAATCTTGAGAAGTGTTTTCTAAACTTTTTCCCAGAATGTGCTGTCCCCAACAGCCAAACTTCAGAATGTACTCCCTCACCCAGTTGCACGCAAACTGCTCACCCGCCCAGGCCCATCAATAAACTTTCCTCCCTGCCCTCTTCAAGAAAAGTATATAAGCTCTGCTTAAGCTGTTCTCAGGGTTCTCTGCTCTATTCAAATGAGCTCTGAGCCCCAGCATGCTGGACCCCCAATAAACCCTTTGTTTTTGCATGAGAGAGTCTCTTAGTGGTCTCTTCCCCCAATGCTCTTCCGATCTTTATATATGGAGGTTCCACCGAAATCCAGCAGCGGTGAACGAGAGACCGCAATGGGCTACTCTCAGGGTAAGTAAGGCGCCTCTTTCTGGTTTCAGGTTTCAGGTTAGGGCTTGGCAAAATGGCTGTCGATGAAGTGTGTGAGCTCTCTTTGATGGTGGCTGGCAGACGTGTCACAGAGCCACAAGCCAAGTCCCTGGGGGAGGCCACAGAGGACTCGGGAATCGAGGAATAATAGTCCCCTTGACTCAGTGATACTTTGTTTCAGATTCGGTATTGCCAGCCCATCGGGTTTTGCCGCCTGCTCAGTCTTGGTCTCAGTGTTGGACGTCCATTGCCTGTCTTTATTGTTTTCTCTTGTCTGTGTCCTGTTTCGTTGCTTTTACTGTTTGTGTATCTTTCATTATGGGACAGATCACTTCAATGCCTCTGTCCCTGACCCTTGATCTATGGACCAAAGTCCGCTTAAGGGCTCAGAATGTTTCTTTTTCAGTAAAACGCTGGACCTGGCAGACTCTGTGTGCCTCAGAATGGCCCACCTTTGGATTCGGATGGCCCCTAGAAGGATCTTTCTACTTACCACTAATTTAAAAAGACAGAGATATTGTCTTACAGCCAGGGCCACATAGCCATACTGATAAACAGGAATATACCTTAACTTGGCAGGACCTCTGCAAATCTCCTCTTCCGTGGGTGAAGCCTTTCCTTGCTGTGTCCCCGTTCCTACTCCTTCCCCCACGATCTCTCAACCCCTCTGCTCCTCCTCCTCCTCCACCCTCTGTTCTCCCTGAGTCACAAGATTTGACTCTACTGGACTCTCCTCCCCTTCCTTACTTCTACCCTTGTCCCACAACCCCCAACACCCTCTAAGTGATTCTCCAGCTGCTGACTCAGCCTCTCCGCAATTGGAGGACGCGAAGCCAGCCCAGGGCCCTCCAGATAACTCCCCTGCGTCACACACAGCCCCTCCTCCCCTGGAGGAAGCTGGACTTGCTAAAGGAACTCGCTGGTGGCAAATGATTGAAAACCCTGGAACTCCCGTGTTGCTTCCCTCCATCCCTAAGGGCCAATGATTGACGATGGCCATGGGGAAAAAAACGGAAGCCTACCAGTATTGGCCTTCTCCTCTTCAGACCTATATAAATGGAAAAATAACAATCCCCCTTTTACCGAGGACCCAACCTGGCTCTCAGGTCTGGTGAAGTCATTGATGTTTTCACACCAACCTACTTGGGATGACTGCCAACAACTCCTAGGCACTCTCTTAATGACAGAGGAACAAAAGAGAATCCTCCTGGAGGCTAGAAAAAAGTATCCTCGGACCAAATGCGTGACCGACACAACTTCCCAACATATTCAAAGCCGGCTTTCTCTTGAAACGACCCAACTGGGACCCCAACACCTTTGAAGGTAGGGAGCATCTGTCCACTTATCGCCGGGCTCTAATAGTGGGTATCTTAGTGGCCGCTAGGTGACCAACTAATTTGGCCAAGGTAAGAGAGATTATTTAAGGGCCTGATGAATCTCCCTGTATGTTCCTAGAGATAATTATGTAGGCATATAAGAGACATACTCCTTTCGATCCTCAGGCAGAGGATCAAAAGGCATCTGTCACAATGGCCTTTATTGGGAAAGCTGCCCTGGATATTAAAAGAAAGTTACAATGCTTAGATGGATTACAAGATATGACTTTGAGGGATTTAGTCAGAGAACCCGAGAAGGTATACTTTAAGAGAGAAACTGAGGAAGAGAAGGGAGCTGAGTGAGGATAAAAGAAACAAAAGACAGACTAAGGCATTGACTAAGGTCCTGGTCACAACAACAAATAGGCCAGAAACTAAGAAACAGAGAGACAGGAAAGGATACCTGGGCACACACTAGAGGCCACCCCTGGCCTCAGATCAATGTGCCTACTCTAAAGAAAAAGGACACTGGGCCAAAGAGTGCCCTAGAAAGAGACAGCCATGCCAGCCAGATATTCTGACTCTGGAGGAATACTAAGAAAGTCCGGGCTCAGATCCTCTCCCTGACCTCAAGGTAACTTTTGAAATGGAGGGGAACACAATAAACTTTGAAGTAGATACAGGGGCAATATACTCAGCCCATAAGGCCCATTGGGCCCTCTACCGAATAAAAGGTCTCTAATTCAAGAGTCTAACAGAAGTAAATATCGGGCTTTGACAACTAAGAGGACCATGGACCAGGGAAAAGGAAAAATCCATCACTCCTTCCTAGTAATCCCAGAATGCCTGGCCCCATTGATGGGCAGAGTTCTGCTCACCAAGCTCTGGGCCAAAATAACTTTTAACCCTGAAGGCCCCCAAGTGGAATTTTTTAATCCTTCAGTAACTACTCCTATAATCATGGCTCTAACTATGTCAGTAGCAAATGTTCATCAACTCACTCACCTTTGTTCAAAGAAACTGCATTCATTCGTGAAGGATCAAGAACACAGTTTTCCACTAACCTACTCACAGCTAAAGGAAATAACTGAATGGGTAACAAAAGCCTGTCAGGTCCATTAATTGGTTAAAGCTTACACTTCCAAGCTTCCTGCAGGAAAGCACCTATGAGGAACCAGACGAGGACAATTCTGGGAAGTGGACTTTACTGAAATTAAGCCAGTAAGGTATGGACTTAAATAACTCCTAGTCTTTGAACATACATTTTCAGGATGTATTGAAGCCTTCCCCACACACACAAAAAAAAGAAATAAAAAAGAAGAAAAAAGAAACATCGCAAATGGTTGTAAAGAAGATCCTGGAAGATATTTATTCTCCCCTTGACGACCAGTAGTCTTAACCCTCATCAGCCCCTTAAGCTGCGATGGCTGATCACAAATCCTACTGGACACGAAGTATGGCCTATCTCGAATACAGCCCCCTTACGAACCTGGTGGCCATCTCTCCACCCAGTCATTTGTCAGCTGGCTATAGGTCTTTCCTATTGGGATATCCCTGATTAACAGGATCCCACTAAAATTCCATTAAATCCCTTCCGTACCATAGATAATGGAAACAAACATTATAGATGTAGGGACACGTGAGCCAGATGCAGGTTGGCTAGCCTAGATTACTATGTTTGCCCGGCAGACTATCAAAGCCACAAACAGTCACGGCTGTGGGGGGGGAGAGCAGACTTCTATTGTAAGTCATGGGGATGTGAGCATACAGGGACTGTCAGATGGAACCCAAACTCCTCATCAAATTCTGTACACAGCATTGGCCATATTACGAATTAGATAACCAAAACCGATGGCCCCCAGAGGGGTCTCTAGATCCTCAAATTCTGTGTGACCTTTTTAACTTCTGCAAGTGCTCAAAAGGGTGAAAGGAGATTCCGCTATGTGGAGGCCTTCTCTCTCCTTTGCTCACATCCTGAACTATGCTTCTCCAATAGATGCTCACCCTCAGCCTTGTGCTCTAGACTCTCTGCTGTCACTCCCACCTCAGCAACTTGATTTCTCCCCTCCAATATCTAGATCAAAAACCCAAATCTCGACTGGTTCTCAGACCATTGCTCCCTTGCTGAGGTTGCAGGTACTGAGGTACCACTCCATTCACTCACTCCTCTCCTCTTCTGTCAGTGCCCGCACCGGGTCCCACCCAGTCCCCTTACCACCTAATGCAAAGCTCAAACCCGCTGAGAAGAATCCTCAGACCCTAATACAAGATGTAATGAAAATGGCCTTTAATGTTGCTTTGTCATCACTAAAAACAGGTTACTAAGAATTTAAAGTCCCTCACAGGCTTTTTGGAATCTCACTCCCGTCTCCCCCTCTGTTCTATCTGTTCTACTGCTCAAGTTTTTGTTGCTATTAAGATCCCAAAGCCCTCTCCCAATATTCTTTTACATCTCTCCTTCCTCATTCTCAGATCCACAGAGCTGCTCTTATTTCTGCCTTCCAAATTGTCCCCCTCTGTACCAGGCCCACAGAAAAGTCTTAACTGACCTTCTCCAGAAGTCTTCACCATGGCTGATTTAGGACTTTCAGCAAAAGAGTCCCTATAAAAGAGTTCACTGTAGATAAACTTCCTATTTTTGTGTTGCCCTGGTCTCCTTGGCAACTGGCTAAAAAATTAAGCACTCCTGATCTAGACACACCCTTACTAGTTTTTCACAAAATATTTGAAAAAAAGTCCTCTGGCCTTGAGCTGGGGCTTCACAGAGATGGCTACATTTCTAAGATAAAGAAGTTACAAACTGGGCTGTATGGAAACAGCTGGAAGGGGGAAAAAAAGAAAGGGAAGACACCCACACCCAGGTGTCCTTGAAAAGTTAACTTGCCCAAACTGAGGAAAAAAGAGAAACAAAAACTGCTTTTTGTGAACTTCTGCAGACTGTGAACTTCTGAGCCCCTTCCCTTACGTGTTGGGTACAAAATTCTGAAACTACGTAACTTGGGTTTCAGGGGATTAATTGATTACAACAGAAGCAATGCCCTCTGAATCTGGTTGAAACCAAAAAAGACTGTTTCCGTGTCTTTGGTGCTATCTTAGGTGCCTTGCCTTGTCCGTCCCTACAACAGTATAATTCTATATACTTAAACATTGTTTATGTTTTCATGAAATGGTCAACAGATGTGATTAATTGTGAAATGGTGCAGATGTTTCCCAGAGTGCTCTATCATGACGCAGGTTCATCTGAAGATCAAAGAGGGGGACATACAACCCGGTTCCGCTGGGAACATATGTCCCTCACCTTAGCCATTCTATTACGAATAGGAGTTGCTGCAGGGTTGGGCACAAGAACCACTGCTCTGGTCCATGGGACACAACAAGTGACCCAATTAGAAGAAGCAATAGATCAAAACTTAAAGATTTTAGAAACCTCCATCACAGCTTTGCAGGAATCTTTAACCTCTCTCTCTGAAGTTGTTTTACAGAAAAGGCGAGGGTTGGACCTCCTTTTCATGACAGAAGGGGGCCTTTGTGCTTCATTGAGGGAAGAATGTTGTTTTTATGTCGACAATACTGGAGTTGTAAAAAAATCTATGAGTAAATTAAAAAGATGCCTTGAAGAGCAACAACGAGAGAGAGAGGCACAAAAACGGTAGTTTGAGTGTTTTTTTACACAGTCCCCCTGGTTAATTACGTTTTTATCAACCCTGGCTGGTCCAATAATAATCCTCATAGTATTACTAACTATAAAACCCTGTTTCCTCAATCATGTAATTTCTTTTCTCCAAGCTCAAATTGGACAAATTAAAATTATGGTAATACCCCACTAGCAGACATAGAATGTGACACCCCACAATGATCACTTTTATGATTAAAAGTAGCCAGAAAAAGAAGTGGGGAATGAAAGGTTAATAAAATATGTACTTGTCACTTCCTGTTTTTCTGTACGCTTAACAAAACACTGTTGAAATCTTGAGAACTCTTTGCTAATCTTGTTGCCAGAATGTGCTGTCCCCAATTGCCAAACTGCAGAATCTACTCCCTCACCCGGTTGAATAGAAACCTGAACTGTACTTGGATCATTGAATGTAGAAGAGAACATCCATTCAAAAAGTTATAGTCAGTTGGATTAGAAAGATAGTCGGTAAGTTTAGGAAGAAAAGTGAGTATAGGATTTGGAACAAAAGTTCTTTAGCAATAGGGTTTTGGTTAGAGAGTCAATGTAAATGTCAACACAAGTGAAGAGTCAGTCACAATGATGCACAGGGCAAAATATGTAGGAAAGCAGATATCAATAGAGACATTAGGAAATCAGGAAAAGAATAAAGTGAGTGATAGGATTAGATATTTTCAACAGGGTTGAGGATGAATATGTGAGCTTAGGATAAAACAAATATGAAGTCAACAATAGGATTGACATTTGATAGCATTAGCGTAGCCCAAGACAGTGTCCAAAATAAGCTCTGTTGCCCCTCATTTGCCTAAATTCCCAGTGGCCTGTACACCCTTCCTGTGTACCAGGAGTGATCAAATAGGCCTGCCCTTAATACTGCTCTGCTTCTCCAATTTGAGTCCTACTGAGTGTCGGGTACAGATTCTTTATGTGAATTGGAAAGATGAGAAAACTCAAGCACCTATTGGATAGCCTCTGAATAGATTTGAAGAACTCATTTGACCCAAAAGATCCCTATTCTCACTTGATGGAATTCAGGAACCTTACAGAGGAAGGCAAAATACTTCATCAACAATGACTGCTCTTTTTGCCATTTTGGATTTTATGCACCCATGGGATCTTTCTTTAGATCCATCAGGTGCTGAGAATCTAAGTCAAAGAATCACACTGGGCCAAGAGGCTGATTCACACACATCTCTTTCCAAATCAATTAAGGAAAGAGCCAAAGGTAAAGCATATTCATTTCCATTTGAAAAATCTTTCCTTCAGGATTCACAAAGGGTTGGCCTGAGACAAAGACCTTCCTGACTCTCAGGGCAACAGAACAATAGGTAAGCAAATGGCCCAAAGCAGGGATTCTCCACTGAGTCTTTACTGGTCACACTGATATCTGAGTTTTCTGAGATGCTCGACATTCCATTCATCTATCCAGTACATGGCCATGTCACAGAGCTTGGAGGTAGTACATATCTTGGACACAAAACCATGAGCCTATTCTGGAGATTGGCCATAATTCAGGAAGAAAACAGCAACTTAGGAAGGTAGCAGGTATCGCCCATCAATAAGGCAAGCCACAGTCAATTCATAAATTGTGCTGGATGAATGCTGGGAAGCTTTCTATGAGACAGGACACATCCATTGATGCATTCTCTTTTCTAATGTCTACAAGCACGGACACAGTGGGATACACAGACATAGAAACACTTGCATTGTCAAACGACTTACTAGAAACAGTTCACTCCAAACCAAACAAACTGCCTTTTCTACCTATTCTCAGAACATGAGACAAAACCACAAACCCACACCCTCAATGGCACCTCCTTCCCCCAAATAGGTCTGTGACTCTCCGGAGTGTGCTCTGACTGATGGGCCATACTATGATGCTCCGAAATGGCCTGACCTGTCTCAGATCTGATCTTCTTGGCCAACAATGTGAAGTTGTTAGAAGCCAGGAGTGAGCCACTATCTGCTTTCTCAGGAAGAGCCCCTCTTCCGAGCTTTCCTGGCATTTGGCCATCCTCACATCAGTAGGTATCAAGAAATACTGACTCTGTCCTTTGTAAATCCAAAAAAGTGAGACCACTGGGACTAGGACTGGGACTGGCTCTGGGTGCCTGGCTTTCTGTATACCAAGTTCAGAGAGTTCCATCACCAAGGAAGTGAGATGAGATCACTTCCTTCAGGAACTGAATGAGATCACTGCCTTGGCAACCACTTTGTCATAACAATTGCTCCCAACGGTCCCATGAGATGAGGGCTGCCCCTACTTCCTGTGACACTTTCACAAGTTAAAATGGTATATCACCCGTAGGCAAAAGGGAACAGCTCTCCACACAGGCCGGGTTTGGTACATCTTCTCTACATTAAGAAGAGATAGGCTCATTCTGACACAACCCTTAATCCTGACCAGGTTGTTTGCCATGGAAGATGATTTTTGCTCTCTCAGGTCTTACATAGCTGCCTACATCTTCTCCAGAGATCATTTCTGCATGGAGCTTTGAGGTTCTCAACAGATGGAAGATCCACTGCATTCCTGTATTGTAAGACCAACACTGTCCCTGCTCTTCAGTAAACATAGATGTGAATTGGAGTCATGAGAAAACCCACGAACCTATGGGATAGCCTGTGCAGGGCTTTAAAGAATTCACTTGACCCAAATGATCCCTATTCTCACTTAATGGAGGTCAGGAACCTTACAGACGAAGGCGAGAGACTCTATCCACCATGACAGTTCTTTTGTCCATTTTGGTTTTGGATGCACACATGGGATTTTTCTTTAGACCCATCATGTACTGTGAATCTAAGCCACAGCCTCACATAGGGCCAAGAGGCTGATTCAGACACATCCATTTCCAAAGCAATTAACCGAAGAGGCACAGGTAATGACCATTCAATTCCATTTGAAAACTATTTTCTTCAGGCTTCACAAAGTGTGGCCTAAGGCAAAGACCTTCCTGACATTCAGGGCAACAGATTAGGTAAGCAAAAGGCCCAAAGCAGGGTTTCTCCACTGAGACTTTCTTGGGCATACTGATATCTGAGTTTTCTGAGATACTCACCATTCCCATCAGCTATCCAGTACATGGCCATGTCACAGAGATGGAGGTGGTACATATCTTGGACACAAAATCATGAGCGTATTCTGGAGAGTGTCCAGAATTCAGGAAGAAAACAGGAATTTAGAAAGATGGCAGGAATTGCCCATCCATATGGCAAGCTGCAGTCCATTCATAAATTGCACAGGATGAATGCTTTGAAGCTTTCTCGTAGACAGGGCACATCCATTGATGCATTCTATTTTCTACTGTCTACAATCACGGACACAGTATGATATATAGACACAGAAACACTCACGTTGTCAAAGGACTTACTAGAAACAGTTCACTCCAAAACAAACAAACCAGCTTTCCTAACTATTCTCAGAACATGAGACAAAACCACAAACTCACACTCACACCCAAAATGGTACCTCTTTCCCCAAAGTAGGTCTGTGTCTATCCGGAGTGTCCTCTGACTTGTGGGCCATACTATGTTCCCCAAAAATGGCGTGTCCTGTCTTCAATCTGGTCTCCTTAGCCAACTCTGTGAAGTTGTCAAGAGCCCGTGGTGAGAAACTACCTGCTTTCTCTGGAAAGGCCAGTCTTCATAGTTTCCAGGCATTTGACTGTCCTCACATCAGTAGATACCAAGAAAGAGTGACTCTGTCTTGTTAAATCCAAACAAGTGAGCCCACTGGGACATGGAGTGGGTTTGACTCTGTGTGCCTGGTTTCCTGGATCCCAAGATCACAGACTTTCATCACCAATAATGTAAGGTGAGGTCACTTCCTTCAAGAACTGAATGAAGTCACTGCCTTGGAAACCACTTTGTTTTAACAGTTGCTTTCGAGGTTCTCAAAAGATGGAGTCTGCCTCTACTTGCTGTGACTCATTCATAAGTTAGAATGGTATATCAACCATAGGCACCGGGGAACATCTCTCCACACAGCCATGGTTTGGTCCATCTTCTCTACATTAGGAAGAGAGAGGCTAATTCAGACACATCCCTTCAACCTGACCAGGTTGTTTGCCATGGAAGATGACTTTTGCTCTCTCAAATCCTTCATACCTGCCTACACCTTCTCCAGGGATTATTTCTGCAGGGACTTTTGAGGTTCTCAGCTGGGGGATGATACCCTACCTTCCTGGATTTTAAGACCAACTCTGTCCCTGCTCTTCTGTAAAGTGAGATTGAGGGAACAGTGTATGGTTAGTGTTAATAGCATGTTCGATTTGGGTTAGGAGTCATTCTGCTGGATGAATTATGGTATTGGGAAACTTTGATATTTATAACAATATAAATGTGAAATATATGTGTGAGAACAGAGATCTAGGAAAGATTTGAAGCCCAGAAAGGCATTGGGCCCTTGATTGGTATACTTAGATTGAATCATGTTCTGCACCGAGGTCTCAGATAAATCGATATACAATGGCATAGGACCCTATACCTCGGATGATTGAATGTAGAAGAGAACATCCAGTCAAAAGGGATAGTCTGTAGGATTAGGAAGATAGTAAGTAGGTTTAGGAAGAAGAGTGAGTCTCGGAGTTGGACCAAAAGTTCTTTAGCAATTGGTTTTCAGTTAGAGGGTGAATGTAAATGTCAGCACATGTGAAGAGACAGTCACAATGATGAACTGGGAAAAATATGTAGGAAAGCAGATATCAATAGGGGCATTAGGAAATCAGGAAACGTATAAAGTGAGTGATAGGATTAGATATTTTCAAAAGGCTTGAGGTTAAATATATAATCTTAGGAAGAAACAAATATGTAGTAACCAATAGGATTGACATTTGAGAGCAGTAGGCACCCTGGACATAGATGCTTTTAGTAATCCATGGTCACTTCCCATTTAGGCTTTGGTACAATCATATGTGTGACCTTTGCATTTTGTGTACAGAATACTACTGTGGTAAAATGTATATGTAGATCAGGTGACATGAGTATTTCTTGCACTATAAAGGGGAGTAATATTCTGGAAACTTATAAATTAGTACTGGGGATAAAAATAGGTGTACCTTGTGTTGATGATTATTGAGATGATGCATGAATAGACCATATTGTGAATAAAGTATGTAACTGGATCCAACATTAAATAATGGTTTGAGTTTGCATCTGAAAATATATTGGAAATCTTATATTGATATATATACCATCATTCCAACGAGTTATATATGCAATGGTATTATTAGGGTTACGGTTTATCGTGAAGAGTGAGTTTTGCTTCAAAAATGATTATGGAATCGAAAATAATGTGTTTAGAAAGAAGTCTAGTGAAAAGACCAGTAAAGAAACATGGAGGAATACATGTGTTCTGAAGTAGTAAGTAATTGAAAGTGAACCAAATGCCAAAAAAATTTGTGAAGTTGTGGATGAAAAAATACATCCTATGATGTCCATAAACTGAAGAAATAGTAATGTACCAGTGTTGAGTAAAAATGAACTTCAAATTACACATCATGTCCCATAGTAATCTACTTGCATTAATGTTAAACTGGGTCAGTTACTGTAGAAATATTAGGATTTTTAAGCACCATCCACTGAACTTAGTTTTCAGTAGTAGGAAACCAAAATATATTTCAGGTGTATGAATATTACTGAGAATAATCTTGTGAAAATTTGAATTTAAATGAACATAAATGAATATGAATGAATTTAGGGAGTGTATAATAAGACACATGTTTTTCATATTTTTTTAAAATCTGGAGAATATACACACACACACACACACACACACAGGCACACACACACACACACACACGCACACACACACACATTAATATTTAGCAATATATATGCCAATCGATATTCATCATGAAATATAATTCATTCACAAATCCAAAAATATTCATTTTACTGAACATGGATTTATGTATAGTGTTTTTCACTAGGAAGCTCACCCATAGGTGGAATTTTCAGTTCCATCATTATTTAGGGAAAGTCATCTCTTCTCACAATTTTTATATTCCAAAGCCAGTGATCTTTCAAGAATGTACGTGTGATACCAGGTAGGATATTGTATATGCATAAAAAAATTACATGTGCTGAATAGGATACAGAGAAAGGGAGACAGGAATTTACATATGTGATAACTTTAAAAAATCATGGAGAAATATTAAAATGAAAAGTTTACTAAATTTAAAACACATACTCTTGATAAAGAGGAAGACAAATACAAATATACACCATGCTTCCTATGAAAGGACTGTACTTCTATTCAGTTAGGTTTTTTTTTTCTCCATGATATTAGGATTAGTAGTCAGAGTCTAGTAGGGTATGGGTTAGTGTCAGGGATTCAGTATTTCAAATGGAAAATAGGAAAATGAATCTAATGTGTATGCAAACATGTGATACACAAAAATCATCCCTCTCTTATCCAGAACAATGCCTTGACATAACCATCGCTAAAAGTAAGACACAATTAGAGGAGAGGAGTTAGAAAACCTGTGAATACATATGTGGAATAAAAAATGCTCAGGAGTTCACAACACTGGAGGTGGTAAAAGAGTTTACAAAAGTATGGGAGAGGGTAAACACTCCAGAAACATGGAGCTGTGCTGACCTAAAGACTTATTGAGAAACTTCCTCTGAGGTTAGGCACAAGAAATATATGTATGGCAATATGTAAATCAATGGTTCTGCAACTGATGTGATTCTGCAATCTGTATATGGAATAAAAATGGGAGCTCATATCCCACTTGAATCAAAGTGTGAAATATGATATATCAAGAAGTATGTAATGTTTTGAACAACCTACAATGAAAATTAATTAAAAAAAGAAAAAGAAATATATGTAATTGTCAGGAGATTTAGCTTCGTTTATAGTGACACCAAAAATCTGGGTCTGCATCTATGTAACCTGGAGGACATGGTTGTTTATTTTGTAATGAACATGAGGCAGCAGGTGTGAATTCTCCCTTTGTAGGTAAACTGTTGCCACTGGGAGCTAAGTGTCTTCCCGTGTGGTCTGTGAAGCCATTTGGTCATCCTCCACTTTTCAGGGTGTTTCTTACTGCTGCACTGGGAATTTGGTATTTGCTTCACGAAATACAATATGTTCAACTGGGACACAATGCTGGAGGGAGTTCTGTCATGTGTGGTTGGTCAGGGTCGGTAAGAGAATGTACGAACCAGGCTTCTATCCCACATAGCTTTCCCCTTGACTATAGCAACCTGATTCTGAACATTGCCCTGAAACCTCTACATATAACAAGATGCCTTTACATATAAAGGTCTGCTGCCTGCACCATGTCAGTCGCAAGTTTTGGAAGCCAATGGAAGATCCAGGTGGTCCTACCAAAAATATTTATTTACACACCTACAGTCCACTGCTCTACACCCACTACCCAGCAGGCTCCAACTTACTGGCATTTCTGTTCTACACCATTTTCACGAAACTCAGTCAATCAAGGCACTGTTTGTTATACTCATGATCAGCAGCAGGATATCTAAAGGTTATCCAGTGCCACCTGGTCATGGGGATTTCAAAAATTTCATGGTATTAATCTAGTCATTTTTCAAGGATGAAGTTCGAAGCACTGTGTGTTTCATTTAATTCAGGAACCATTAAATGGTGAGGAAGCTCATTTCAATGAAAGCTCTGGAGAACACTCACAGGCAAGACTTACCGAAGAGTGGCCAAAAGGACACATGAATCCAGGCCCATTGAGGTATACAATGTGAGGTCCATGTGTGTTTGGACTCTCAACTATGGCTACCAAGTCTTTAAGAATTAAATCATGTGATATCCTGGCTCAGAATCCCTGAGCTCTGTGGAAAGCCATCCTGGGCCTAGATCTCAGTTTTCAAAACCGATTCTCATGCGTGGTCTCCTAAAATCCCAACACTATTCATGGCAATACTTCTCTGAGGTCAGTTCCAGAACTCAGTCTCTAAGGGGAATCACACCAGAGTTCAAGCCCTGGTGGACCCAGTCATCTCTTCCAACTACCACACAAATTACCACAATTAAAACAAGAACCCTCCCATATGGCCCTCATCTTCTTTCATATAGACACTCATCATAATCTGGCTGGAGGTTTCCATGAGGGGCGCAGACCAAGACAGTGTCCCAAATAAGCTCCTTTGCCCCTCATTTGCCTAAAGTCAAGGTGGCCTGGACACCCATCCTGTGAACCAAAAGTGATCAAATAGGCCTGCCATTAATACTGCTCCAATTTGAGGACTACTGTCTGTGGGGTTTAGATTCTTTATGTGAATTTTAGTCATGAGAAAACCCAAGCACAATTGCCTAGCCTCTGCAGGTTTTGTAGAACTCTTTTGACCCAAAGGATCCCATTCTCACTTGATGGAGGTCAGGAACCTTACAGAGGAAGTCGAGAGACTTCATCTCAATAATTGTTCTTTTGGCGAATTTTCTTTTGGATGCACACATGGTAACTTTCTTTAGATCCATCAGGTGCTGAGACTCTAAGCCACAGCCACACACAGGGCCAAGGGCCTGATTCAGACACATCCCTTTCCAAAGCAATTAAGGAAAGTGCCACAGGTATGCCCATTCATTTCCATTTGAAAACTGTTCTCTTCAGGCTTCACAAAGGGGTGGCCTGAGGCAAAGACCTTCCTGACATTCAGGGCAACAGAACAATAGGTAAGCAAAAGGCCCAAAGCAGGATTTCTCCTCCGAGACTTTCCTGGTCACACTGATATCTGAGTTTTCTGAGATGCTCGCCATCACCTACAGCTATCCAGTACATGGCCATGTCACAGAGCTTGGAGGTGGTACATATCTTGGACACAAAACCATGGGCCTATTCTTGAGATTGGCCGGAATTCAGGACGAAAATAGAAACTTAGGAAGGTAGCAGGTGTTGCTCATCGATAAGGCAAGCTACAGTCCATTCAAAAACGGGGCAATATGAATGCTGAGAAGCTTTCTACTAGACACGACATATCCATTGATGAATTCTCTTTTCTACTGTCTACAACCACGGAAACAGTGGAATACACAGTAGAAACACTCGAGTAGAAACACTCGCCCTGTGAAAAGACTTACTAGAAACAGTCCACTTCAAATGAAACAAACCGACTGTCCTACCTATTCTCAGAAAATGAGACAAAACCACAAACCCACAACCACACCCACAAAGGCACCTCCTTCCCCTAAGTAGGTCTGTGAATATCCAGAGTGTCCTCTGACTTGTGGGCCATAATATGTTCCCCCAAAATGGCCTTTCCTGTCTCAGATCTTGTCTCCTTGGCCAACTCTGTGAACTTCTTAGGAGCCAACGGTGAGCAACTACCTGCTTTCTCATGAAAAACCCTGCATCCGAGCTTTCCTGGCATTTGGCCTTCGTCACATCTGTAGGTACCAAAAAATACTTACCCTGTCCTTGGTAAATCCAAACAAGTGAGACCACTGGGACTGGGACTTGGATTGGCTCTGTGTGCCTGGCTTCCTGGATCCCACGTTCAGAGAGTTCCATCACCAAGAAAGTGAGGTGAGGTCACTTCCTTCCTGAACTGAATGAGGGCACTGTCTTGGCAGCCACTTTGTCCTAACTGTTGCTTCCAAGGGTCCCAAGAAATTGAGGCCGCCCCTACTTCCTGTGACATTTTCACAAGTTAGAATGGTATATCAACCAAAGGCACCCAGGAATAGATCTCCACACAGGCCTGGTTTGGTCCATGATCTCTACATTAAAAAAAATCTGATTCAGACACAACCTTTTATCCTGACCGGGTTGTTTGCCATGGAAGATGACTTTTGGTCTCTCAGGTCCTTTATTGCTTCCTACATCTTCTCCAGGATCATTTCTGCATGGACCTTTGAGGTTCTCAGCAGGTGGAAGTTTTTCTACATTTCTGTATTGTAATATCAACTCCTTCCCTGCTCTTCTGTAAAGTTAGATTGAGGGAACAGTGTCCGGTTATGGTTAAAAACATGATCAATTTGGGTTAGAAATCATTTTGCTGGATGAATGATCGTATTGAGAACTTGCTATGTGTAGAAGAATATATAGGTGAAATATATGTATGAAAAAAGAAATCTAAGTCTGATTTGAAGCCCAGAAGGGCATTGGGCCCTTGATAGGGATACGTGGTGTTGAATTACGTTCTGCAGAGTTGTCTCAGATAAATCGATATACAATGGCATAGCACCTTGTACGTTGCATGAATTAATGTAGAAGGAACATCAAGTCAAAAAGGCATAGTCGGTAGTGAAAGGTTAATAAAATTAATAAAATAGGTACTTGTCACTTCCTGTTTTTCTGTATGCTTAACAAAACACTTTTGAAATCTTGAGAAATGTTTGCTAATCTTGTTCTAGAATGTACTGTTCCCAACAGCCGAACTGCAGAATGTACTCCCTCACTCGGTGTCATGCAAACCGCCCACTCGCCCTTACCCATCACTAAACTTCCCTCTCTTCCCTCTCCAAGGAAAGTATATAAGCTCTGCTTAAGCTGTTCTCAGAGGTCTCTGCTCTATTTAATTTAGCTCTGAGCTCCAGCATGCTGGACCACAAATAAACCCTTTGCTGTTGCATGAGACAGTCTCTTGATAGTATCTTCCTCTGACACTCGCCTGACCTTTACATATTGAGGTTCCACCGAGTTCCAGCAGTGGCGGAGGAGAGACCCCAACGGGCTCCTCTTGGAGCAAGTAAGGCGCCTCTTTCCGGTTTCAGGTTTCTTGTTAGGGCTTGGCAAAATTGCTGGCGATGAAGAGCCTGGGCTCTCTCCGACGGTGGCTGAGAGACGTGTCACAGAGACAAAGGGCACCTCTCTGGAGGACCCCGCAGAGAACTCGGGAAATCAAGGAACAATAGTCTTCTCGACTCAGTGATATTTTCTTTTAGATTCGTTGTTGCCATACCATTGGGTTTTGCCGGCTACTCATTCCTGGTCTCAGTGTTGGACGTTCATTGCCTGTCTTTATGGTCTTGTCTTATCTGTGTCGTGTGTCCTTGCTTTTACTGTTTGTGGAACTTTCATTATGGAACAGAGCACGTCAATGCCTCTGTCCCTGACCCTTGATCACTGGACCAAATTCCGCTTAAGGGCTCAGAATCTTTCTTTTTTTAGTAAAACGCTGGACCTGGCAGAATCTCTGTGCCTCAGAATGGCCCATCTTTGGAGTCGTATGGCCCCTAGAAGGATCTTTCTACTTCCCACTAATTTAAAAAGTCAGAGGTATTGTCTTTCAGCCAGCGCCACATAGCCATCCAGATCAACAGCCATATATCTTAACTTGGCAGGACCTCTGCAAATCTCCTCCTCCATGGGTGAAGCCTTTCCTTGCCCCTACCTCTGCTCCTACTCCTTCCCCCATGATCTCTCAAACCCTCTCAACCTCCTCCTCCTCCACCCTCTGTTCTCCCTGAGTCACAGATTTGACTCTACTGGACTCTTCTCCCCCTCCTTATCCCCTGCCCTCGTCCCCTAACACACAACACACTCTAAGTGATTCCGCTGCTGCTGACTAAGCCTCTCTACCATTGGAGGAAGCTAAGCCGGTAATAGGATCTGACAATGGACCGATGTTCATGGCCCAGGTAAGTCAGGGGTTAGCCAGGAACCTGGGGATTAATTGGAAGTTAAATTGTGCTTATAGACCACAGAGTTCAAGACAAGTAGAAAGAATGAATAGAACCATTAAAGAGACCTTAACGAAATTAAGCTTAGAGACCAGCATAGGATTGGACTATGCTCCTGCCTTATGCAATGTTTCATGCAAGAAAAAATCCCTTTGTTTCTTTGAGTAACCTTACCACGTGTGAAATTCTTTATGGCCCTCCTCCAGTAGGGGACCTAAGCCCAACTGTAAGACCTAAATATCCTTTCCACACCCCCTTGCTTGACAGACTTAAATATCTTGAAAGAACTCAGTAATACCTGTGAAAACAGCTGGCCACTGCCTACCCAACTGGGAACCAGGGGATTCCTCATCCATATCAAGTAAGAGATTTCATCTATGTAACATGATATCAGGTGTCATCCCTGGTACCCCGCTGAAAAGGACCATACCAGGTGCTATTATAACACCTACAGTGGTAAACGTAAACAGAATCACTTCCAGGATCCATGCCTCTCATCTCAAGCCTGCTCCCTGTACAGAATCTTTCTGGAAACTGAAAAAGACTGGTAACAGTTTCAAATTGTGTATTCGCAATGTGAATAAGGTTATATACTCTCCCCTTGGCTAAAAGTAGTCCTAACCCTCATCAGCCCATTAAGCAGTGATGGCTGATCACAAATCCTACTGGAAAAGAAGTATGGTCTATCTCGCATACAGCCCCCTTAGGGACCTGGTGGCCATCTCTCCACCCAGACATTTGTTAGCTGGCTATAGGTATTTAATATTGTGATATCACTGATGAAGAGGATCCCACTAAAATACCATTAAATCCCTTCTGTACCATAGATAATGGAAACAAACATTATGGATGTAGGGACACGCAAGCCAGATGCAGGTTGGCTAGTCTAGATTACTAAGTTTGCCTGGCAGACTATCAAAGCCACAAAGAGTAATGGCTGTGTGGGGGAAAAGCCGACTTTTTCTGTATGTCATGGGAATGTGTGCATACAGGGGCTGCCTGATGGAACCCCAATTCTTCATCAAATTCAGTACACAGCATTGGCCACATTACCAATTAGACAACCAAAAACTATGGCACCCAGAGGGGTCTCTAGATCCTCAAATTTTGCATGACCTTTTTGACTTCTGCAAGTGCTCAAAAGAGTGAAAGGAAATTCCCCTATGTGGAAGCCTATTCCCTCCTTCACTCACATCCTGAACTATGCTTCTCCAATAGATCATTATCCTCAGCCTTCTGCTCCAGACCCTCTGCTGTCACTCCCATCTCAGCAACTTGATTTCTCCCCTCCAATAACTAGATCAGAAACCCAAAGCTCCACCAGTTCTCTGACCATAGCCCCCTTGCTGAGGTAGCAGGTACATAGGTACCGCTCCACCGACTCATTCCTCTCATCTCCTGTCAGTGCCCTCACCGGGTCCCACCAGTTCCTCTTACCAGCTAACCCAATGCTCAAACGAGCTGAGGAGAGCCCTGAGACCCTTATCCAAGATGTAATATAATTGGCCTTTAAAGTTGCTTTGTCATCACTGAAAACAGGTTACTAAAATTTAAAGTCCCTCACAGGATTTTGGGATCCTCACTCCCGTCTTTCACTCTGCTCTACCTGATCTACTGCTCAAGTTTGCTGCTAGGAAATTCCAAATACCCTTTCGCATTATTCTTTTACATCTCTCTTTTCCCTCATTCTCAGATCCTCGGAGGTGCTCTCAGCCCCAACTTCCCCGTCTTTCCCCCTCTGTACCAGGTCCACAGAAAAGTCTTAAATGACCTTCTTCAGAAGTCTTCACCATGGCTGAGTTTTGAACTTTCAGCCAAAGAGTCCCAATAAAGACTTTAATGTAGATAAACATTCTCTTTTGTATTGCCCTGTTCTACTTGGCCACTGGCTAAAAATCTCAGTACTTCTAAGCTAGACAACCTCTAAGTAGTTTTTCACAAAATATGTGAACAAGTTCTCTGGCCTTCAGCTGGGGCTTCACAGAGATGGCTACATTTCTAAGATAAAGAAATTACCAACCGGGCTCCATGGTAACAGCTGGCAGGGGGAAAATAAGAAAGGGAAGAAAAAGCTCTCCTCCTCCCAGGTGTCCTTGAAAAGTTAACTTGCCCAGAACAGAAGGAAAAACAGAAACAAATACTGCTTTTTTAAACTTCTGAAGACTGTGAACTTCTGAGCCCCATGCCTTATATGTTGGGTACAAATTTCTGAAACTACCTAAACTTGAGTTTCAGGGGATTAATTGATTACAATAGAAGCAATGCCCTCTGAATCCGGTTGCAACCAAATAGGACTGTTTCCCTCTCTTGAGTGCTATCTTAGGTGCCTTGCTTTGTCAGTGCCTACAACAGCATAATTCTATATACTTAAACATCGTTTATGTTTTCATGAAATGATCAAGATATGTGATAATTTGTGTAATGGTGCAGATGTTTCCCAGAGTGCTCTATCATGACGCAGGTTCATTTGAGGATCAAATAGGGGGGGCATACAACCGGTTCCACTGGGAACATATATCCCTCACTTTAGCCATCCTATTAGGAATAGGAGTTGCTGCACGGGTGGGCAGAGGAACCAGTGGCATTGTCCATGGGACACAAAAGATGACCCAATTAGAAGCAGCAATAGAGCAAAAGTAAGATATTAGAAACCTCCTTCAGGGCTTTGCATGAAACTTTAACCTCTCTCTCTGAAGTTGTTTTACAGAACAGTTGAGGGTTGGACCTCCTCTTCATTAGAGAAGGGGGCCTTTGTGCTGCATTGAGGGAAGAATGTTGTTTTTATGCTGACTATACTGGAGTTGTAATAAAATCTATGAGTAAATTTAAAAGACACCTTGAAGAGCATCAACAAGTGAGAGAGGCCCAAAAAGGGTGGCTTGAGTCTTGGTTCACACAGTCCCCCTGGTTAACTACGTTTTTATCAACCCTGGCCAGTCCAATAATAATCCTCATATTATTGCTAACTATAAAACCCTGTTTGCTCAACCGTGTAATGTCTTTTCTCCAGGCTCAAATTGGACGAGTTAAACTTATGGTAATACCCCACTAGCTGACATTGAATGTGACACCCTCCAATGATCATTTTTATGATTAAAATTAGCCAGAAGACGAAGTGGGGAATGAAATATTAATAAAATAGGTACTTGTCACATCTTGTTTTTCTGTATGCTTAACAGAACACTGTTGAAATCTTGAGAAATGTTTGCAAATCTTGTTCCCAGAATGTTCTATCCCCAGCTGCCAAATTGCAGAATGTACTCCCTCTCCCAGTTGCATGCAAACCGCCCACTCGCCCTGACCCATCAATACAATTCCCTCCCTTCCCTCTCCAGGGAAAGTATATAAGCTCTACTTCAGCTATTCTCAGGGCTATCTGCTCTATTCAGGTGAGCTCTGAACCCCAGCCTGCTGGACACCCAATAAACCGTTTGATGTTGCATGAGATAGTCTGTTGGTAGTCTCCTCCTCTGAAGCTCGCACCACATTTACTTGGATGATTAAATGTAGAAGAGAACATCCAGTCAAAAAGGGATAGTCTGTAGCATTACGAAGATAGTCAATAAGTTTAGGAAGAAGGGTGAGTATAAGATTTGGAACAAAAGTTTCTTAGCAATAGGATTTCGATTAGAGAGTGAATGTAAATGTCAGCACAGGTGAAGAGTCAGTCACAATGATGAACTGGGGAAAATATGTAGGAAAGCATATATCAATATAGACATTACAAAATCAGGCAGAGTATAAAGTGAGTGATAGGATTAGACATTTTGAACAGGGTTGAGTTTAAATATATAATCTTAGGAAGAAACAAATATGTAGTCACAAATAGGATTGACATTTGAGAGCACTGGGCAAATTTCAGGTGGATGAATATTTCTGAGAATAATCTTGTGAATAGTTGATTATAAATCCACATACATGAACATGAATGAATTTAGGGAGTGAATATAAGACACATATATTTCATATTTTGAAAAATCTGGAGAGTGTATATATATATATATATATATATATATATATATATATATATACACATATATATACATGTACATAAAACACTCACACAGACAAAAAAGTAGCAATATATATGTCAATCAAAATTCATTATAAAATATATACCATCCACAGATCTAAAAATATTCATTTTACTGAACATGGATTTATGTATAATGCTGTTCAACTAGCAAGCTCACCCATAGGTTGAATATTCAGTTCCAACAGGGTTTAGTAGGAGTGATCTCTTCTAACAATTTGTATCTGCCAAGTCAGCCACCTCACAAGAATGTACGTGTGGTACCAGATAGGAATCTATATGTGCATATAAGAATACAGAGAAAGGGAGACAAGAATTCACATATTTGTTAACCTTAAAAATACTAGGACAACTATTTCAACAAACAATTGACTAGATTTATAACTCCAACTCTGTATCATGCAAAAGGCAAGTCCATCTATACACCATGCCTACTCTGAACTGCTTTAATTTCTATTCTTTATGCGTTATTTTTCTCCATCATATTAGGATTAGTAGTCAGAGTCTGGTAGGGTATGGGTTAGAGTCAGGTATTCAGTATTTTGAATTGAAAATAGGACACTGAATCCAATGTGTATGCAAATATATGCTACGGAAAAATCTTCCCACTCTCCTCCAGAACAATGCCTTGACATTACCTTCGCCCCAAGTAAGACACAATTAGAGGAGAAGAGTTAGAAAATCTGTGAATACATATCTAGAATGGAAAATGCTCCAGATTTCACATCTTTGGAGGTGGTAGAGGAGTTTCCAAAAGTAAGAGACAGGGTAAACACTCCACAAACATGGAGCTCTGCTGGCCAAAAGACTTTTTGAGAATCTGCCTCTGAGGTTGGGCACTTGAAATATATGTTGTTGTCAGGAGCTTTAGCTTTATTTGTAGTGAAACCATCAAAGCTGGATCTGCATCTATGTGACCTGGAGGAAATGGTTACTTATTTTCAAATAAAAATGAGGCAGCAGTGATGAATTCTCTTTTTGTAGGTAAACTTTGGCCACTGAGGGCTAAGGGTCTTCCCGTGTGGACTGTGAAACCAATGGTCATCCTCCAATTTTCGTGGTGTTTCTTGCTGCTGCACTGGGAGTTTGGTATTTGCTTCATGAAATACAACGAGTTCAAATGGGACACAGTGCTGAAGGGAGTTCTGTCAGGTGTGGTTGGCAGGGTCTCCAGGAGAATGCACCAACCAGGGTTCTATCTCAAGTAGCTTGCCCCCTTGACAATTACAACATGATACTGAACATTGCTCTGAAACCTCTCCATATAAAAATATGCCTTTACATATATGGGTGTGATGGTTGCACCATGTCAGTCACAGCCATTTGGAAGCCAATGGAAGATCCACATGGCCCCACCACAGATGTTTTATCACACATTTGCATAACACAGCTCTAGGCCCACTACTTACCAGGCCCCAACTTACTGGCATCTCTGTTCTACACCATTTTCATGAAACCCAGTCAATCAAGGCCCTGTCTGTTATACTCATGATCATCAACAGGACATCAAAGGTCCTCCAGTGCCAGCTGGTCATCGGAATTTCTAAAATTTCATGGTAATTATCTAGCATTTTTTCACAGATGCATTTGGAGGCAATGTTGGTTTCAATTCATTCAGGAACCATTAAATGGTGAGGAAGCTAATTTCAGGGAAATCTCTGGAGCACTCTCACAGGCAAGTCTACCCAAAGAGTGGCCAAAAAGTCACATGAAGCCAGGCCCATTGAGGTCTACAAAGCGAGGTCCAAGTGTGTTTTGAATCTCAATTATGCCTGCCAAGTCTTTCAGAATAAAATCATGTAATATCCTGGCTGTGATTCCCAGTGTTCTGTGGAAAGCCACTCTGGGCCTTGATCCCAGGTTCCCAATGGCAACTCTCATTCCTGGCCTCCTAAAATCCCCACACAATTCATGTCAATACTTCTCTGAGGTCAGTTCCAGAACTCAGTCTCTAAGGGGAATCACAGCAGAATTCATGCCCAGGTGGACCCAGTCATCTCTTCCAACTGCCACACAAATGACCACAATTATAACCAAAACACTCCTACATGGCCCTCATCTTCTACCATAAAGATACTCATCATAACATCTGGATGGAGGTTTTCATGAGAGGCACATCCCAAGACAGTGTCCAAAATAAGCTCCCTTGCCCCTCATTTGCCGAATGACAGGGTGGCTTGGACACCCTTCCTGTGAACCAGGAGTGATCAAATAGGCCTGCCCTTAATACTGCTTCGCTTCTCCAATTTGAGCCTCTCTGACTGTGGGGTCTAGATTCTTTTTGTGAATTGGAGTCATGAGAAAAGCCAAGCACCTCTGCAAAGATTTGAAGAACTCATTTCACCCAAAGGATCCCTATTCTGACATGATGGATTTCAGAAACCTAACAAAGGAAGGCAATATACTTCATGCACATTGATTGAACGTTTTTCCATTTTGGTTTAGATGCACATATGGGATCTTTCTTTACATCCATCAGGTGCTGAGAATCTAAGTCACAGCCTAAAACAGGGCAAAGGGCCTGAATCAGACACATCCTTTTCCAATGAAATTAAGCAAAGAGCCAGAGGTGATGCACATTCATTTCCATTTGAAAACTGTTTTCTTCAGGCTTAACAAAGGGGTTGCATGAGACATAGACCTTTCTGATATTCAGGGCAACAGAACAATAGGTAAGCAAAAGGCCCAAAGCAGGGTATCTCCACTGAGACTTTCCTGGTCACACTGATATCTGAGTTTTCTGAGATGCGAGCCATTCCATTCAGGTGTCCAGTACATGGCCATGTCAAAGACCTTGGATTTGGTACGTATCTTGGACACATAACCATGAGCCTATTCTAGAGAGTGGCCAGAATTCAGGAAGAAAACAGGGACTTAGGAAGGTATTAGGTGTTGCCCGTGCATAAGGCAAGCCACACTCCATTCATAAATTGGGCAGGATGAATGCTGGGAAGCTTTATACTAGACATGACACATCCATTGCTGCATTCTCTTTTCTCATGTCTACTACCACAGGCACAGTGGGATACACAGACATGGAAACACTCACCTCGTCAAACGACTTACCAGAAACAGTTCACTCCAAAACAAACAAACCGCCATTCCTACCTATTTTCAGAACATGAGACAAACCACAAACCCACACCCACTCCCAAAAAGGCACCTCCTTCCCCAAGTAGCTGTGTGACTAACCAGAGTGTCCTCTGACTGGTGGCCATACTCTGTTCTTCTGAAATGGCCTGTCCTCTCTCAGATCTGTTTTCCTTGGTGAACTCTGTAAAGTTGTAAGGAAAAAATGGAGAGCTACTACCTGCTTTCTCAGGAAAGTTCCCTCTTCAGAGCTCTCCAGGCATTTGGTAATCCTCACTTCAGTAGGAACCAAGAATGACTGACTTTATCCTTGCTAAATCCAAACAACTGAGCCCACTGGGACTGGGACTGAAACTGCCTCTGGGTGCCTGGCTCCTTGGATACAAAGTTCAGAGAGTTCCATCACCAAGGAAATGAGGTATGTCACATTCTTTGGAACTGAATGAGGTCACTGCCTTGGCCAAAGGTATATCTTATGATGTGCAAAAACTGAAGAAATAATAATGTACCATTGTCGAATACAAATGAATGACAAATTACATATCATGTCCCATAGGATTCTACTTGCATTGATGTTAGACTGCGTCAGTTACTGTAGAATAATTAGGATTTGTATGCACCATTCACTGAAGTTAGTTTTCAGTACTAGGAAACAAATATGTATTTCAGGTGGATGAATATTCTGATTATAATCTTGTGAAAAGTGGATTATAAATCCACATACATGAACATGAATGAATTTAGAGAGTGTATATTAGACACATATATTTCATATTTTGAAAAATTTGGAGAGTATATCTATATCTATATCTACTCTCTATACAGACACACACACACACACACACACACACACAACACTCACAGACATTAAAAAGTACCAATATAAATGCCAATCGAAATTCATCAGTAAATATATATCATCCACAAATGCAAAAATATTTATTTTACTGAACATGAGTTAATGTATAATGTTGTTCTACTAGGACGCTCTCCTATAGGTTGAATTTTCATTTCCAACAGCATTAAGGAGGAGTGAACACTTCTCACAATTTGTATCTGCCAAGACAGCACCCTCACAAAAATGTACGTGTGATACCTGGTAGGATTCTATATATGCATATAAATATACATGTGTGAATAGGCTACAGAAAAGGGAAACAAGAACTTCACATATTTGTTAAGTTTAAAAACACATGGAGAATATTTCAATTAAAATTTGACTAGATTTAATAACTCCTACCTTATATAATGCATATGTCAAGTCCAACTATACAACATGTCTCCTCTGAAGTGCTTGTATTTCCATTGTGTTGGGTTTAATTTTCTCCATTATATTAGGATGAATAGTCTGAGACTACTAGGTATGGGTTAGTGTCAGGGATACAGTATTTCGAATGGAAAATTGGAAAATGAATCCAATGTGTATGTAAATATATGCTGCACAAATATCCTCCCGCTCTCATCCAGAACAATGCCTTGACATTACCTTCACCCCAAGTAAGACACAATTAGAGGAGAAGAGTTACAAAATCAGTGAATACATATCTGGAATGGAAAATGCTCAGGAGTTCACAACCTTGGAGGTGGTAGAGGAGTTTCCAAAACTAAGGGACAGGGTAAACACTCCACAAACATGGAGCTCTGCTGGCCTAAAAACTTTTTGAGAAACTGCCTCTGAGCTTCCACACTTGAAATATATGTTGTTTTCAAGAGATTTGGATTCCTCTGTAGTGAGACCATCAAAGCTGGGTCTGCATCTATGTGACCTGGAGGACATGGTTTCTTATTTTCCAATGAACAAGATGAAGCAGTGCTGAATCCTCTCTTTGTAGGTAAACTGAGGCCACTGGGGACTAAGTGTCTCCCCGTGTGGACTGTGATGCCATTTGGTCCTCCTCCAATTTGTGGTGTTTTTGCTGCTGCACTGTGAGTTTGGTATTTGTTTCATGAAATACTAGGAGCTAAACTGGGACACAGTGCTGGAGGGAGTTCTGTCACGTGTGGTGGGTCAGGGTCTGCAAGAGAATGCACCAACTAGGCTCCTATCTCTCACAGCTTGCCCCATTGCCCCCTTGTCCATATCAACCTGATTCTTAATTTTCCTCTGAAAACTCTCCATATAAAAAGATGCCTTTACATATAAGGGTCTGCTAGCTGCACCTTGTAAGTTACAAGCCATTTGGAATTCAATGGTAGATCCACATGGCCCTACCACGGATGTTTTATCAAACACCTCCCCACCACTGCTCTAGACCCCACTACTCAACAGGCTCCAACTTACTGGCATCTCTGTTCTACACCATTTTCATGAAACTCAGTAAATCAAGGCACTGTCTGGTATACTCATGATGAGCAACAGGACATCCAATATTTCTCCAGTGCCACCTGGTCATAGGAATTTCAAAAATTTCATGGTATTTATCTAGCCATTTTTCAAGCATGAAGTTGGAGGCACTGTGGGTTTCAGTTCATTCAGCAAACATTAAATGGTGAGGAAGCTCATTTCAATGAAATCTCTGGAGCACTCTCACAGGCACGGCTTCCCAAAGAGTGGACAAAAGATCACATTAGGCCAGGCCCATTGAGGTCTACAATGTGAGGTCCATGTGTGTTTTGACTCTCAACTATGGCTGCCATTTCTTTAAGAATAAAATCATGTGATATCCTTGCTGAGATTCCCAGGCCTCTGTGGAAATCCACCCGGGGCCTAGGTCTCAGTTTCGAAGAGTGACTTTCATGCGTGGCCTCTTAAAATCCCAACAAAATTCATGGCAATGCTTCTCTGAGTTCAGTTCCAAAACCCAGTCTCTAAGGGGAATCACACCAGAGTTCAAGCCCACGTGGACCCAGTCATTTTTTCCAATGCAACACAAATGACCAAAATTAAAACCAAAACACTCCCACATGGCCTTCATCTTATTCCATATAGTCAATCATCTTAACCTCTGGCTGGAGGTTTCCATGAGGGGCGCAGCCCAAGACACTGTCCAAAATCAGCTCGTTTGCCCCTCATTTGCCTAAAGTCAGGGTAGCCTGGACACCGTTTCTGTGAACCAGGAGTGAACAAATAAGCCTGCCGTTAATACTTCTTTGTTTCTCCAATTTGAGGCCTACTGATTTTAGGTATCGATTCTTTAGGTGATTTAGAGTCATGCAAAACACAAGCACGTCTGCAGGGCTTTGAAGAACTCATTTGACCCAAAGAATCCCTATTGTCATTTTGATGGAGTGCAGGAACCTAACAGAGGAAGGCAAGAGACTTCATCCACAATGAATGATATTTTTTGCCATTTTGGTTTTGAAGCTCACATTGGATCATTCTTAAGATCCATCAGGTGCTGAGAATCTAAGTCACAGCCACACACAGGTCCAAGAGGCTGATAAAGAGCCACAGGTGAGGTGCATTCATTTCCATTTGTAAACTGTTTTCTTCAGGCTTCACAAAGGGGTGGCCTGAGGCAAAGACCTTCCTGACATTCAGTGCAACACAACAATAAGTAAGCAAAAGGCCCAAAGCAGGGTTTCTGCACTGAGACTTTCCTGGTCACACTGATATCTGAGTTTTCTGAGATGCTCGCCATTCTCTTCAGCTATCCAGTACATGGCCATGTCACAGAGCTTGGAGGTGTTAAATATTTTGGACACAAATCCATGAGCCTATTCTTGAGAGTGGCCAGAATTCAGGAAGAAAACAACAACTTAGAAAGATAGCAGGTGTTGCACATTGATAAGACAAGCTGCAGTCCATTCATATATTGGGCAGGATGAATTATGGGAAGATTTGTACTAGACAGGACACATCCATTAATGCATTCTCTTTTCTAATGTCTACAACAACGGACACAGTGGGATACACAGAAAGAGAAACACTCGCCATGTCAAATGACTTACTAGAAACTGTCCACTCCAAACCAAACAAACCGCCTTTCCAATCTATTCTCAGAACATGAGACAAAACAACAAACCCACACCCACTCCCACAAAGGCACCTCCTTCCCCCAAGTAGGTCTGTGACTATCCGGAGTGTCCTCTGACTGGTGGGCCATACTATGTTCCCCCGAAATGGCCTGTCTTCTCTCAGATCTTGTTTCCTTGACCAACTCTGTGAAGATGTCAGGAAAAAGTGGTTAGCCACTACCAGTTTTCTCAGGAAACGTCCTTCTTCAGAGCTCTCCTGGCATTTGGCCATCCTCACATCATTAGGTACCAAGAAAACTGACTCTGTCCTTGGTAAATCCAAACAAGTGAGCCCACTGGGACTGGGTCTGGGACCGCCTCTGGGTGCCTGGCTTCTTGGATACCAAGTTCAGAGAGTTCCATCACCAAGGAAATGAGGTATGTCACATTCTTTGGAACTGAATGAGGTCACTGCCTTGGCAACCACTGTGTCCTAACAGTTGCTTCCAAGGGTAACATAAGATGGAGGTTGCCCCTACTTCCTGTGACACTTTCATAAGGTAGAATGTATATCACCATTGGCACCTGGGAACAGCTCTCCACTCAGCCCTGGTTTGGTCCATCTTCTGTACAATAAGAAGAGAGAGAGGCAGATTCAGACACATCCCTTCATCCTGACCAGGTTGTTTGCCATGGAAGATGACTTTTGCTCTCTCAGGTGCTTCATACCTGCCTACAACTTCTCCAGGTACCATTTGTGCATGGACATTTGAGGTTCTCATCAGGTGGAAGGTCCCCAACTTTCCTGTATTGTAAGAACCACTCTGTCTCTGCTCTTCTGTAAAATGATTGAGGGAACAGTGTATACTTGGGGTTAAAAACAGGTTTGATTTGGATTACGAGTGATTCTGTGTGATGAATAGTGGTATTGGGAACCTGCAATATTTACAAGAATATAGAGGTGAAATATAAGTAGGAAAACAGAAATCTAGGTATGATTTGAAGCCCAGAAGGGTTTTGCCCTTGATTGGGATACTTAGCTTTGAATGATGTTCTGCAAAGATGCCTCAGATAATTCCATATACAATGGCATAGGACCTTGTACATTGGATGATTGAATTTAGAAGAGAACATCCAGTCAAAAAGGGATATTCAGTAGGATTAGGAAGATAGTCGGTAGGTTTAGGAAGAAGAGTGAGTATAGGATTTGGACCAAAAATTCTTTAGCAATAGACTTTCGGTTGTTGAGTGAATGTAAATGTCAGCACATATGAAGAGTCAGTCACTATGTTGAACTGGGGAAAATATGTAGAAAAGCAGATATCAATAGAAACATTACGAAATCAGGCAAAGTATAAAGTGAGTGATAGAATTAGACATTTTCAACAGGGTTGAGTTTGAATATATAAATTAGGAAAAAAACAAATATGTAGTCACCAATAGGATTGACAATTGACAGCATTAGGCAACCTGGGCATGGATGTTTTTAGAAATCCATGTTCACTTTCCATTTAGGCTTTGGTACAATCATAAGTGTGACCTTTCCATTTTTTGTCCAGAATATTACGGTGATAATGAGGTGACATGAGTATTTCTTTCACCATTTCTGGGAGCAATATATTGAAGTTGTAAAATGAGAATCGGGGGTACAAAGAGGTGTACCCTGTTTTTAGGAACATAGAGAAAAAGCATGAATAGACCATACTGTGAATAAATAATATAACTTTTTTGAACTTTAAATAATGAATTGAACTGATATCTGAAAAATTAAAGGAAATCGTATATTGATATACAATCATTCATTCCAACCAGGTATATATGTAATGGAAATATTAGTGTTTTGGTTTATCATGAAGAGTGTGTGAGTTTTGCTTCAAAATGATTATGGAAATTCAAAATAATGTGTTTGGAAAGAAGTCTCATGAAAGGACCAGTCAAGAAACCCTGACAATACATGTGTTCGGAAGCAAGAAGTGGTGAAAGTTGAAACAAATGCTTATTAATTTGTGAACTTGTGGATGAAATGTATATCCTGTGATGTGCAAAAACTGAAGAAACAATAATGTACCAGTGTCGAATACAAATGAATGACAAATTACATATCATGTCCCATAGGAGTCTACTTGCATTGATGTTAGACTGGGTCAGTTACTGTAGAATAATTAGGATTTGTATGCACCATTCACTGAAGTTAGTTTTCAGTACTAGGAAACAAATATGAATTTCAGGTGGATAAATATTTCTGATTATAATCTTGTGAAAAGTGGATTATAAATCCACATACATGAACATGAATGAATTTAGAGAGTGTATATTAGACACATATATTTCATATTTTGAAAAATTTGGAGAGTATATCTATATCTATATCTGTATATACACACACACACACACAACACTCACAGACATTAAAAAGTACCAATATAAATGCCAATCGAAATTCATCAGTAAATATGTATCATCCACAAATGCAAAAATATTTATTTAACTGAACATGAGTTAATGTATAATGTTGTTCTACTAGGACGCTCTCCTATAGGTTGAATTTTCATTTCCAACAGCATTTAGGAGGAGTGAACTCTTCTCACAATTTGTATCTGCCAAGACAGCCACCTCACAAAAATGTACGTGTGATACCTGGTAGGATTCTATATATGCATATAAATATACATGTGTGAATAGGCTACAGAAAAGGGAAACAAGAATTCACATATTTGTTAAACTTAAAAACACATGGAGAATATTTCAATTAAAATTTGACTAGATTTATAACTCCTACCTTATATAATGCAAATGTCAAGTCCAACTATACAACATGTCTCCTCTGAAGTGCTTGTATTTCCATTGTGTTGGGTTAATTTTCTCCATTATATTAAGATGAATAGTCTGAGACTACTAGGTATGGGTTAGTGTCAGGGATTCAGTATTTCGAATGGAAAATTGGAAAATGAATCCAATGTGTATGTAAATATATGCTGAACAAATATCCTCCCGCTCTCATCCAGAACAATGCCTTGACATTACCTTTACCCCAAGTAAGACACAATTAGAGGAGAAGAGTTACAAAATCAGTGAATACATATCGGGAATGGAAAATGCTCAGGAGTTCACAACCTTGGAGGTGGTAGAGGAGTTTCCAAAACTAAGGGACAGGGTAAACACTCCACAAACATGGAGCTCTGCTGGCCTAAAAACTTTTTGAGAAACTGCCTCTGAGCTTCCACACTTGAAATATATGTTGTTTTCAGGAGATTTGGATTCCTCTGTAGTGAGACCATCAAAGCTGGGTCTGCATCTATGTGACCTGGAGGACATGGTTTCTTATTTTCCAATGAACAAGATGAAGCAGTGCTGAATCCTCTCTTTGTAGGTAAACTGAGGCCACTGGGGACTAAGTGTCTCCCCGTGTGGACTGTGAAGCCATTTGGTCCTCTTCCACTTTTTGTGGTGTTTTTGCTGCTGCACTGTGAGTTTGGTATTTGTTTCACGAAATACTAGGAGCTAAACTGGGACACAGTGCTGGAGGGAGTTCTGTCACGTGTGGTGGGTCAGGGTCTGCAAGAGAATGCACCAACTAGGCTCCTATCTCTCACAGCTTGCCCCATTGCCCCCTCGTCCATATCAACCTGATTCTTAATTTTCCTCTGAAAACTCTCCATATAACAAGATGCCTTTACATATAAGGGTCTGTTGGCTGCACCATGTCAGTTACAAGCCATTTGGAATCCAGTGGTAGATCCACATGGCCCTACCACGGATGTTTTATCAAACACCTCCCCACCACTGCTCTAGACTCACTACTCAGCAGGCTCCAAATTTCTGGCATCTCTGTTCTACACCATTTTCATGAAACTCAGTAAATCAAGGCACTGTCTGGTATACTCATGATCAGCAACAGGACATCCAATGTTTCTCCTGTGCCACCTGGTCATAGGAATTTCAAAAATTTCATGGTATTTATCTAGCCATTTTTCAAGCATGAAGTTGGAGGCACTGTGGGTTTCAGTTCATTCAGCAAACATTAAATGGTGAGGAAGCTCATTTCAATGAAATCTCTGGAGAACTCTCACAGGCACGGCTTCCCAAAGAGTGGACAAAAGATCACATTAGGCCAGGCCCATTGAGGTCTACAATGGGAGGTCCATGTGTGTTTTGACTCACAACTATGGCTGCCATTTCTTTAAGAATAAAATCATGTGATATCCTTGCTGAGATTCCCAGGCCTCTGTGGAAATCCACCCGGGGCCTAGGTCTCAGTTTCCAAGAGCGACTTTCATGCGTGGCCTCTTAAAATCCCAACAAAATTCATGGCAATGCTTCTCTGAGTTCAGATCCAAAACCCAGTCTCTAAGGGGAATCACACCAGAGTTCAAGCTCACGTGGACCCAGTCATTTTTTCCAATGCAACACAAATGACCAAAATTAAAACCAAAACACTCCCACATGGCCTTCATCTTATTCCATATAGTCAATCATCTTAACCTCTGGCTGGAGGTTTCCATGAGGGGCGCAGCCCAAGACAGTGTCCAAAATCAGCTCGTTTGCCCCTCATTTGCCTAAAGTCAGGGTAGCCTGGACACCGTTTCTCTGAAACAGGAGCGAACAAATAAGCCTGCCGTTAATACTTCTTTGTTTCTCCAATTTGAGGCCTACTGATTTTAGGTATCGATTCTTTAGGTGATTTAGAGTCATGCGAAAACACAAGCACCTCTGCAGGGCTTTGAAGAATTCATTTGACCCAAAGAATCCCTATTGTCGTTTGATGGAGTGCAGGAACCTAACAGAGGAAGGCAAGAGACTTCATCCACAATGAATGATATTTTTTGCCATTTTGGTTTTGGAAGCTCACATGGGATCATTCTTAAGATCCATCAGGTGCTGAGAATCTAAGTCACAGCCACACACAGGTCCAAGAGGCTGATAAAGAGCCACAGGTGAGGCCCATTCATTTCCATTTGAAAACTTTTTCTTCAGGCTTCACAAAGGGGTGGCCTGAGGCAAAGACCTTCCTGACATTCAGTGCAACACAACAATAAGTAAGCAAAAGGCCCAAAGCAGGGTTTCTGCACTGAGACTTTCCTGGTCACACTGATATCTGAGTTTTTCGAGATGCTCGCCATTCTCTTCAGCTATCCAGTACATGGCCATGTCACAGAGCTTGGAGGTGGTACATATTTTGGACACAAATCCATGAGCCTATTCTGGAGGGTGGCCAGAATTCAGGAAGAAAACAACAACTTAGAAAGATAGCAGGTGTTGCACATTGATAAGACAAGCTGCAGTCCATTCATATATTGGGCAGGATGAATTATGGGAAGATTTATACTAGACAGGACACATCCATTAATGCATTCTCTTTTCTAATGTCTACAACAACGGACACAGTGGGATACACAGAAAGAGAAACACTCGCCATGTCAAATGACTTACTAGAAACTGTCCACTCCAAACCAAACAAACCGCCTTTTCTATCTATTCTCAGAACATGAGACAAAACATCAAACCCACACCCACTCCCACAAAGGCACCTCCTTCCCCCAAGTACGTCTGTGACTATCCGGAGTGTCCTCTGACTGGTGGGCCATACTATGTTCCCACGAAATGGCCTGTCTTCTCTCAGATCTTGATTCCTTGACCAACTCTGTGAAGACGTCAGGAAAAAGTGGTTAGCCACTACCTGTTTTCTCAGGAAAGGTCCATCTTCAGAGCTCTCCTGGCATTTGGCCATCCTCACATCATTAGGTACCAAGAAAACTGACTCTGTCCTTGGTAAATCCAAACAAGTGAGCCCACTGGGACTGGGACTGGGACTGCCTCTGGGTGTCTGGCTTCTTGGATACCAAGTTCAGAGAGTTCCATCACCAAGGAAATGAGGTATTTCACATTCTTTGGAACTGAATGAGGTCACTGCCTTGGCAACCACTTTGTCCTAACAGTTGCTTCCAAGGGTAACATAAGATGGAGGTTTCCAGAACTTCCTGTGACACTTTCATAAGGTAGAATGTATATCACCATTGGCACCCGGGAACAGCTCTCCACTCAGCCCTGGTTTGGTCCATCTTCTGTACAATAAGAAGAGAGAGAGGCAGATTCAGACACATCCCTTCATCCTGACCAGGTTGTTTGGCATGGAAGATGACTTTTGCTCTCTCAGGTGCTTCATACCTGCCTACAACTTCTCCAGGTACCATTTGTGCATGGACATTTGAGGTTCTCATCAGGTTGAAGGTCCCCAACTTTCCTGTATTGTAAGAACCACTCTGTCTCTGCTCTTCTGTAAAATGATTGAGGGAACAGTGTATACTTGGGGTTAAAGACAGGTTTGATTTGGATTACGAGTGATTCTGTGTGATGAATAATGGTATTGGGAACCTGCAATATTTACAAGAATATAGAGGTGAAATATAAGTAGGAAAACAGAAATCTAGGTATGATTTGAAGCCCAGAAGGGTTTTGCCCTTGATTGGGATACTTAGCTTTGAATGATGTTCTGCAAAGATGCCTCAGATAATTCCATATACAATGGCATAGGACCTTGTACATTGGATGATTGAATTTAGAAGAGAACATCCAGTCAAAAAGGGATATTCAGTAGGATTAGGAAGATAGTCGGTAGGTTTAGGAAGAAGAGTGAGTGTAGGATTTGGACCAAAAGTTCTTTAACAATAGACTTTCGGTTGTTGAGTGAATGTAAATGTCAGCACATATGAAGAGTCAGTCACTATGTTGAACTGGGGAAAATATGTAGAAAAGCAGATATCAATAGAAACATTACGAAATCAGGCAAAGTATAAAGTGAGTGATAGAATTAGACATTTTCAACAGGGTTGAGTTTGAATATATAAATTAGGAAAAAAACAAATATGTAGTCACCAATAGGATTGACAATTGACAGCATTAGGCAACCTGGACATGGATGTTTTTAGAAATCCATGTTCACTTTCCATTTAGGCTTTGGTACAATCATAAGTGTGACCTTTCCATTTTTGTCCAGAATATTACTGTGATAATGAGGTGACATGAGTATTTCTTTCACCATTTCTGGGAGCAATATATTGAAGATGTAAAATGAGAATCGGGGGTACAAAGAGGTGTACCCTGTTTCTAGGAACATAGAGAAAAAGCATGAATAGACCATAATGTGAATAATAATATAACTTTTTTGAACTTTAAATAATGAATTGAACTGATATCTGAAAAATTAAAGGAAATCGTATATTGAAATACAATCATTCATTCCAACCAGGTATATATGTAATGGAAATATTTGTGTTTAGGTTTATCATAAAGAGTGAGTGAGTTTTGCTTCAAAATGATTATGGAAATTCAAAATAATGTGTTTGGAAAGAAGTCTCATGAAAAGACCAGTCAAGAATACCCTGACAATACATGTGTTCTGAAGCAAGAAGTGGTTAAAGTTGAAACAAATGCTTATTAATTTGTGAACTTGTGGATGAAATGTATATCCTGTGATGTGCAAAAACTGAAGAAACAATAATGTACCAGTGTCGAATACAAATGAATGACAAATTACATATCATGTCCCATAGGAGTCTACTTGCATTGATGTTAGACTGGGTCAGTTACTGTAGAATAATTAGGATTTGTATGCACCATTCACTGAAGTTAGTTTTCAGTACTAGGAAACAAATATGTATTTCAGGTGGATGAATATTTCTGATTATAATCTTGTGAAAAGTGGATTATAAATCCACATACATGAACATGAATGAATTTAGAGAGTGTATATTAGACACATATATTTCATATTTTGAAAAATTTGCAGAGTATATCTATATCTATATCTGTATATACACACACACACACACAACACTCACAGACATTAAAAAGTACCAATATAAATGCCAATCGAAATTCATCAGTAAATATGTATCATCCACAAATGCAAAAATATTTATTTTACTGAACATGAGTTAATGTATAATGTTGTTCTACTAGGACGCTCTCCTATAGATTGAATTTTCATTTCCAACAGCATTTAGGAGGAGTGAACTCTTCTCACAATTTGTATCTGCCAAGACAGCCACCTCACAAAAATGTACGTGTGATACCTGGTAGGATTCTATATATGCATATAAATATACATGTGTGAATAGGCTACAGAAAAGGGAAATAAGAATTCACATATTTGTTAAACTTAAAAACACATGGAGAATATTTCAAATAAATTTGACTAGATTTATAATTCCTACCTTATATAATGCAAATGTCAAGTCCAACTATACAACATGTCTCCTCTGAAGTACTTGTATTTCTAATGTGTTGGGCTAATTTTCTCCATTATATTAGGATGAATAGTCTGAGTCTACTAGGTATGGGTTAGTGTCAGGGATTCAGTACTTCGAATGGAAATTTGGAAAATGAATCCAATGTGTATGTAAAAATATGCTGAACAAATATCCTCCCGCTCTCATCCAGAACAATGCCTTGACATTACCTTCACCCCAAGTAAGACACAATTAGAGGAGAAGAGTTACAAAATCAGTGAATACATATCTGGAATGGAAAATGCTCAGGAGTTCACAACCTTGGAGGCGGTAGAGGAGTTTCCAAAACTAAGGGACAGGGTAAACACTCCACAAACATGGAGCTCTGCTGGCCTAAAAACTTTTTGAGAAACTGCCTCTGAGCTTCCACACTTGAAATATATGTTGTTTTCAGAAGATTTGGCTTCCTCTGTAGTGAGACCATCAAAGCTGGGTCTGCATCTATGTGACCTGGAGGACATGGTTCTTATTTTCCAATGAACAAGATGAAGCAGTGCTGAATCCTCTCTTTGTAGGTAAACTGAGACCACTGGGGACTAAGTGTCTCCCCGTGTGGACTGTGAAGCCATTTGGTCCTCTTCCACTTTTTGTGGTGTTTTTGCTGCTGCACTGTGAGTTTGGTATTTGTTTCACGAAATACTAGGAGCTAAACTGGGACACAGTGCTGGAGGGAGTTCTGTCACGTGTGGTGGGTCAGGGTCTGCAAGAGAATGCACCAACTAGGCTCCTATCTCTCACAGCTTGCCCCATTGCCCCCTTGTCCATATCAATCTGATTCTTAATTTTCCTCTGAAAACTCTCCATGTAACAAGATGCCTTTACATATAAGGGTCTGTTGGCTGCACCATGTCATTTACAAGCCATTTGGAATCCAATGGTAGATCCACATGGCCCTACCACGGATTTTTTAGCAAACACCTCCCCACCACTGCTCTAGACCCACTACTCAGCAGGCTCCAAATTTCTGGCATCTCTGTTCTACACCATTTTCATGAAACTCAGTAAATCAAGGCACTGTCTGGTATACTCATGATCAGCAACAGGACATCCAATGTTTCTCCAGTGCCACCTGGTCATAGGAATTTCAAAAATTTCATGGTATTTATCTAGCCATTTTTCAAGCATGAAGTTGGAGGCACTGTGGGTTTCAGTTCATTCAGCAAACATTAAATGGTGAGGAAGCTCATTTCAATGAAATCTCTGGAGAACTCTCACAGGCACGGCTTCCCAAAGAGTGGACAAAAGGTCACATTAGGCCAGGCCCATTGAGGTCTACAATGTGAGGTCCATGTGTGTTTTGACTCTCAACTATGGCTGCCATTTCTTTAAGAATAAAATCATGTGATATCCTTGCTGAGATTCCCAGGCCTCTGTGGAAATCCACCCGGGGCCTAGGTCTCAGTTTCCAAGAGCGACTTTCATGCGTGGCCTCTTAAAATCCCAACAAAATTCATGGCAATGCTTCTCTGAGTTCAGTTCCAAAACCCAGTCTCTAAGGGGAATCACACCAGAGTTCAAGCTCACGTGGACCCAGTCATTTTTTCCAATGCAACACAAATGACCAAAATTAAAACCAAAACACTCCCACATGGCCTTCATCTTATTCCATATAGTCAATCATCTTAACCTCTGGCTGGAGGTTTCCATGAGGGGCGCAGCCCAAGACAGTGTCCATAATCAGCTCGTTTGCCCCTCATTTGCCTAAAGTCAGGGTAGCCTGGACACCATTTCTCTGAAACAGGAGCGAACAAATAAGCCTGCCGTTAATACTTCTTTGTTTCTCCAATTTGAGGCCTACTGATTTTAGATATCGATTCTTTAGGTGATTTAGAGTCATGCGAAAACACAAGCACCTCTGCAGGGCTTTGAAGAACTCATTTGACCCAAAGAATCCCTATTGTCATTTGATGGAGTGCAGGAACCTAACAGAGGAAGGCAAGAGACTTCATCCACAATGAATGATATTTTTTGCCATTTTGGTTTTGGAAGCTCACGTGGGATCATTCTTAAGATCCATCAGGTGCTGAGAATCTAAGTCACAGCCCCACACATGTCCAAGAGGCTGATAAAGAGCCACAGGTGAGGCTCATTCATTTCCATTTGAAAACTGTTTTCTTCAGGCTTCACAAAGGGGTGGCCTGAGGCAAAGACCTTCCTGACATTCAGTGCAACACAACAATAAGTAAGCAAAAGGCCCAAAGCAAGGTTTCTGCACTGAGACTTTCCTGGTCACACTGATATCTGAGTTTTTTGAGATGCTCGCCATTCTCTTCAGCTATCCAGTACATGGCCATGTCACAGAGCTTGGAGGTGGTACATATTTTGGACACAAATCCATGAGCCTATTCTGGAGAGTGGCCAGAATTCAGGAAGAAAACAACAACTTAGAAAGATAGCAGGTGTTGCACATTGATAAGACAAGCTGCAGTCCATTCATATATTGGGCAGGATGAATTATGGGAAGATTTATACTAGACAGGACACATCCATTAATGCATTCTCTTTTCTAATGTCTACAACAACGGACACAGTGGGATACACAGAAAGAGAAACACTCGCCATGTCAAATGACTTACTAGAAACTGTCCACTCCAAACCAAACAAACCGCCTTTTCTATCTATTCTCAGAACATGAGACAAAACAACAAACCCACACCCACTCCCACAAAGGCACCTCCTTCCCCCAAGTACGTCTGTGACTACCCGGAGTGTCCTCTGAGTGGTGGGCCATACTATGTTCCCCCGAAATGGCCTGTCTTCTCTCAGATCTTGATTCCTTGACCAACTCTGTGAAGACGTCAGGAAAAAGTGGTTAGCCACTACCTGTTTTCTCAGGAAAGGTCCATCTTCAGAGGTCTCCTGGCATTTGGCCATCCTCACATCATTAGGTACCAAGAAAACTGACTCTGTCCTTGGTAAATCCAAACAAGTGAGCCCACTGGGACTGGGACTGGGACTGCCTCTGGGTGTCTGGCTTCTTGGATACCAAGTTCAGAGAGTTCCATCACCAAGGAAATGAGGTATTTCACATTCTTTGGAACTGAATGAGGTCACTGCCTTGGCAACCACTTTGTCCTAACAGTTGCTTCCAAGGGTAACATAAGATGGAGGTTGCCAGAACTTCCTGTGACACTTTCATAAGGTAGAATGTATATCACAATTGGCACCCGGGAAGAGCTCTCCACTCAGCCCTGGTTTGGTCCATCTTCTGTACAATAAGAAGAGAGAGAGGCAGATTCAGACACATCCTTTCATCCTGACCAGGTTGTTTGCCATGGAAGATGACTTTTGCTCTCTCAGGTGCTTCATACCTGCCTACAACTTCTCCAGGTACCATTTGTGCATGGATATTTGAGGTTCTCATCAGGCTGAAGGTCCCCAACTTTCCTGTATTGTAAGAACCACTCTGTCTCTGCTCTTCTGTAAAATGATTGAGGGAACAGTGTATACTTGGGGTTAAAAACAGGTTTGATTTGGATTACGAGTGATTCTGTGTGATGAATAATGGTATTGGGAACCTGCAATATTTACAAGAATATAGAGGTGAAATATAAGTAGGAAAACAGAAATCTAGGTATGATTTGAAGCCCAGAAGGGTTTTGCCCTTGATTGGGATACTTAGCTTTGAATGATGTTCTGCAAAGATGCCTCAGATAATTCCATATACAATGGCATAGGACCTTGTACATTGGATGATTGAATTTAGAAGAGAACATCCAGTCAAAAAGGGATAGTCAGTAGGATTAGGAAGATAGTCGGTAGGTTTAGGAAGAAGAGTGAGTATAGGATTTGGACCAAAAGTTCTTTAGCAATAGACTTTCGGTTGTTGAGTGAATGTAAATGTCAGCACATATGAAGAGTCAGTCACTATGTTGAACTGGGGAAAATATGTAGAAAAGCAGATATCAATAGAAACATTACGAAATCAGGCAAAGTATAAAGTGAGTGATAGAATTAGACATTTTCAACAGGGTTGAGTTTGAATATATAAATTAGGAAAAAAACAAATATGTAGTCACCAATAGGATTGACAGTTGACAGCATTAGGCAACCTGGACATGGATCTTTTTAGAAATCCATGTTCACTTTCCATTTAGGCTTTGGTACAATCATAAGTGTGACCTTTCCATTTTTTGTCCAGAATATTACGGTGATAATGAGGTGACATGAGTATTTCTTTCACCATTTCTGGGAGCAATATATTGAAGATGTAAAATGAGAATCGGGGGTACAAAGAGGTGTACCTTGTTTCTAGGAACATAGAGAAAAAGCATGAATAGACCATACTGTGAATAAATAATATAACTTTTTTGAACTTTAAATAATGAATTGAACTGATATCTGAAAAATTAAAGGAAATCGTATATTGATATACAATCATTCATTCGAACCAGGTATATATGTAATGGAAATATTTGTGTTTAGGTTTATCATAAAGAGTGTGTGAGTTTTGCTTCAAAATGATTATGGAAATTCAAAATAATGTGTTTGGAAAGAAGTCTCATGAAAAGACCAGTCAAGAATACCCTGACAATACATGTGTTCTGAAGCAAGAAGTGGTTAAAGTTGAAACAAATGCTTATTAATTTGTGAACTTGTGGATGAAATGTATATCCTGTGATGTGCAAAAACTGAAGAAACAATAATGTACCAGTGTCGAATACAAATGAATGACAAATTACATATCATGTCCCATAGGAGTCTACTTGCATTGATGTTAGACTGGGTCAGTTACTGTAGAATAATTAGGATTTGTATGCACCATTCACTGAAGTTAGTATTCAGTACTAGGAAACAAATATGTATTTCAGGTGGATGATTTCTGATTATAATCTTGTGAAAAGTGGATTATAAATCCACATACATGAACATGAATGAATTTAGAGAGTGTATATTAGACACATATATTTCATATTTTGAAAAATTTGCAGAGTATATCTATATCTATATCTGTATATACACACACACACACACAACACTCACAGACATTAAAAAGTACCAATATAAATGCCAATCGAAATTCATCAGTAAATATGTATCATCCACAAATGCAAAAATATTTATTTTACTGAACATGAGTTAATGTATAATGTTGTTCTACTAGGACGCTCTCCTATAGGTTGAATTTTCATTTCCAACAGCATTTAGGAGGAGTGAACTCTTCTCACAATTTGTATCTGCCAAGACAGCCACCTCACAAAAATGTACGTGTGATACCTGGTAGGATTCTATATATGCATATAAATATATATGTGTGAATAGGCTACAGAAAAGGGAAATAAGAATTCACATATTTGTTAAGCTTAAAAACACATGGAGAATATTTCAAATAAATTTGACTAGATTTATAACTCCTATCTTATATAATGCAAATGTCAAGTCCAACTATACAACATGTCTCCTCTGAAGTACTTGTATTTCTAATGTGTTGGGCTAATTTTCTCCATTATATTAGGATGAATAGTCTGAGTCTACTAGGTATGGGTTAGTGTCAGGGATTCAGTACTTCGAATGGAAATTTGGAAAATGAATCCAATGTGTATGTAAAAATATGCTGCACAAATATCCTCCCGCTCTCATCCAGAACAATGCCTTGACATTACCTTTACCCCAAGTAAGACACAATTAGAGGAGAAGAGTTACAAAATCAGTGAATACATATCGGGAATGGAAAATGCTCAGGAGTTCACAACCTTGGAGGTGGTAGAGGAGTTTCCAAAACTAAGGGACAGGGTAAACACTCCACAAACATGGAGCTCTGCTGGCCTAAAAACTTTTTGAGAAACTGCCTCTGAGCTTCCACACTTGAAATATATGTAGTTTTCAGGAGATTTGGCTTCCGCTGTAGTGAGACCATCAAAGGTGGGTCTGCATCTATGTGACCTGGAGGACATGGTTTCTTATTTTCCAATGAACAAGATGAAGCAGTGCTGAATCCTCTCTTTGTAGGTAAACTGAGGCCACTGGGGACTAAGTGTCTCCCCGTGTGGACTGTGAAGCCATTTGGTCCTCTTCCACTTTTTGTGGTGTTTTTGCTGCTGCACTGTGAGTTTGGTATTTGTTTCACGAAATACTAGGAGCTAAACTGAGACACAGTGCTGGAGGGAGTTCTGTCACGTGTGGTGGGTCAGGGTCTGCAAGAGAATGCACCAACTAGGCTCCTATCTCTCACAGCTTGCCCCATTGCCCCCTTGTCCATATCAACCTGATTCTTAATTTTCCTCTGAAAACTCTCCATATAACAAGATGCCTTTACATATAAGGGTCTGTTGGCTGCACCATGTCAGTTACAAGCCATTTGGAATCCAATGGTAGATCCACATGGCCCTACCACGGATGTTTTATCAAACACCTCCCCACCACTGCTCTAGACCCACTACTCAGCAGGCTCCAAATTTCTGGCATCTCTGTTCTACACCATTTTCATGAAACTCAGTAAATCAAGGCACTGTCTGGTATACTCATGATCATCAGCAGGACATCCAATGTTTCTCCAGTGCCACCTGGTCATAGGAATTTCAAAAATTTCATGGTATTTATCTAGCCATTTTTCAAGCATGAAGTTGGAGGCACTGTGGGTTTCAGTTCATTCAGCAAACATTAAATGGTGAGGAAGCTCATTTCAATGAAATCTCTGGAGAACTCTCACAGGCACGGCTTCCCAAAGAGTGGACAAAAGGTCACATTAGGCCAGGCCCATTGAGGTCTACAATGTGAGGTCCATGTGTGTTTTGACTCTCAACTATGGCTGCCATTTCTTTAAGAATAAAATCATGTGATATCCTTGCTGAGATTCCCAGGCCTCTGTGGAAATCCACCCGGGGCCTAGGTCTCAGTTTCCAAGAGCGACTTTCATGCGTGGCCTCTTAAAATCCCAACAAAATTCATGGCAATGCTTCTCTGAGTTCAGTTCCAAAACCCAGTCTCTAAGGGGAATCACACCAGAGTTCAAGCTCACGTGGACCCAGTCATTTTTTCCAATGCAACACAAATGACCAAAATTAAAACCAAAACACTCCCACATGGCCTTCATCTTATTCCATATAGTCAATCATCTTAACCTCTGGCTGGAGATTTCCATGAGGGGCGCAGCCCAAGACAGTGTCCAAAATCAGCTCGTTTGCCCCTCATTTGCCTAAAGTCAGGGTAGCCTGGACACCGTTTCTCTGAAACAGGAGCGAACAAATAAGCCTGCCGTTAATACTTCTTTGTTTCTCCAATTTGAGGCCTACTGATTTTAGATATCGATTCTTTAGGTGATTTAGAGTCATGCGAAAACACAAGCACCTCTGCAGGGCTTTGAAGAACTCATTTGACCCAAAGAATCCCTATTGTCATTTGATGGAGTGCAGGAACCTAACAGAGGAAGGCAAGAGACTTCATCCACAATGAATGATATTTTTTGCCATTTTGGTTTTGGAAGCTCACGTGGGATCATTCTTAAGATCCATCAGGTGCTGAGAATCTAAGTCACAGCCACACACAGGTCCAAGAGGCTGATAAAGAGCCACAGGTGAGGCCCATTCATTTCCATTTGAAAACTGTTTTCTTCAGGCTTCACAAAGGGGTGGCCTGAGGCAAAGACCTTCCTGACATTCAGTGCAACACAACAATAAGTAAGCAAAAGGCCCAAAGCAGGGTTTCTGCACTGAGACTTTCCTGGTCACACTGATATCTGAGTTTTTTGAGATGCTCGCCATTCTCTTCAGCTATCCAGTACATGGCCATGTCACAGAGCTTGGAGGTGGTACATATTTTGGACACAAATCCATGAGCCTATTCTGGAGAGTGGCCAGAATTCAGGAAGAAAACAACAACTTAGAAAGATAGCAGGTGTTGCACATTGATAAGACAAGCTGCAGTCCATTCATATATTGGGCAGGATGAATTATGGGAAGATTTATACTAGACAGGACACATCCATTAATGCATTCTCTTTTCTAATGTCTACAACAACGGACACAGTGGGATACACAGAAAGAGAAACACTCGCCATGTCAAATGACTTACTAGAAACTGTCCACTCCAAACCAAACAAACCGCCTTTTCTATCTATTCTCAGAACATGAGACAAAACAACAAACCCACACCCACTCCCACAAAGGCACCTCCTTCCCCCAAGTACGTCTGTGACTATCCGGAGTGTCCTCTGACTGGTGGGCCATACTATGTTCCCCCGAAATGGCCTGTCTTCTCTCAGATCTTGATTCCTTGACCAACTCTGTGAAGATGTCAGGAAAAAGTGGTTAGCCACTACCTGTTTTCTCAGGAAAGGTCCATCTTCAGAGCTCTCCTGGCATTTGGCCATCCTCACATCATTAGGTACCAAGAAAACTGACTCTGTCCTTGGTAAATCCAAACAAGTGAGCCCACTGGGACTGGGACTGGGACTGCCTCTGGGTGTCTGGCTTCTTGGATACCAAGTTCAGAGAGTTCCATCACCAAGGAAATGAGGTATTTCACATTCTTTGGAACTGAATGAGGTCACTGCCTTGGCAACCACTTTGTCCTAACAGTTGCTTCCAAGGGTAACATAAGATGGAGGTTGCCAGAACTTCCTGTGACACTTTCATAAGGTAGAATGTATATCACCATTGGCACCCGGGAACAGCTCTCCACTCAGCCCTGGTTTGGTCCATCTTCTGTACAATAAGAAGAGAGAGAGGCAGATTCAGACACATCCCTTCATCCTGACCAGGTTGTTTGCCATGGAAGATGACTTTTGCTCTCTCAGGTGCTTCATACCTGCCTACAACTTCTCCAGGTTCCATTTGTGCATGGACATTTGAGGTTCTCATCAGGTTGAAGGTCCCCAACTTTCTTGTATTGTAAGAACCACTCTGTCTCTGCTCTTCTGTATAATGATTGAGGGAACAGTGTATACTTGGGGTTAAAAACAGGTTTGATTTGGATTACGAGTGATTCTGTGTGATGAATAATGGTATTGGGAACCTGCAATATTTACAAGAATATAGAGGTTAAATATAAGTAGGAAAACAGAAATCTAGGTATGATTTGAAGCCCAGAAGGGTTTTGCCCTTGATTGGGATACTTAGCTTTGAATGATGTTCTGCAAAGATACCTCAGATAATTCCATATACAATGGCATAGGACCTTGTACATTGGATGATTGAATTTAGAAGAGAACATCCAGTCAAAAAGGGATATTCAATAGGATTAGGAAGATAGTCGGTAGGTTTAGGAAGAAGAGTGAGTATAGGATTTGGACCAAAAGTTCTTTAGCAATAGACTTTCGGTTGTTGAGTGAATGTAAATGTCAGCACATATGAAGAGTCAGTCACTATGTTGAACTGGGGAAAATATGTAGAAAAGCAGATATCAATAGAAACATTACGAAATCAGGCAAAGTATAAAGTGAGTGATAGAATTAGACATTTTCAACAGGGTTGAGTTTGAATATATAAATTAGGAAAAAAACAAATATGTAGTCACCAATAGGATTGACAATTGACAGCATTAGGCAACCTGGACATGGATGTTTTTAGAAATCCATGTTCACTTTCCATTTAGGCTTTGGTACAATCATAAGTGTGACCTTTCCATTTTTTGTCCAGAATATTACTGTGATAATGAGGTGACATGAGTATTTCTTTCACCATTTCTGGGAGCAATATATTGAAGATGTAAAACGAGAATCGGGGGTACAAAGAGGTGTACCCTGTTTCTAGGAACATAGAGAAAAAGCATGAATAGACCATACTGTGAATAAATAATATAACTTTTTTGAACTTTAAATAATGAACTGATATCTGAAAAATTAAAGGAAATTGTATATTGATATAAAATCATTCATTCCAACCAGGTATATATGTAATGGAAATATTTGTGTTTAGGTTTATCATAAAGAGTGTGTGAGTTTTGCTTCAAAATGATTATGGAAATTCAAAATAATGTGTTTGGAAAGAAGTCTCATGAAAAGACCAGTCAAGAATACCCTGACAATACATGTGTTCTGAAGCAAGAAGTGGTTAAAGTTGAAACAAATGCTTATTAATTTGTGAACTTGTGGATGAAATGTATATCCTGTGATGTGCAAAAACTGAAGAAACAATAATGTACCAGTGTCGAATACAAATGAATGACAAATTACATATCATGTCCCATAGGAGTCTACTTGCATTGATGTTAGACTGGGTCAGTTACTGTAGAATAATTAGGATTTGTATGCACCATTCACTGAAGTTAGTTTTCAGTACTAGGAAACAAATATGTATTTCAGGTGGATGAATATTTCTGATTATAATCATGTGAAAAGTGGATTATAAATCCACATACATGAACATGAATGAATTTAGAGAGTGTATATTAGACACATATATTTCATATTTTGAAAAATTTGCAGAGTATATGTATATCTATATCTGTATATACACACACACACACACACAACACTCACAGACATTAAAAAGTACCAATATAAATGCCAATCGAAATTCATCAGTAAATATGTATCATCCACAAATGCAAAAATATTTATTTTACTGAACATGAGTTAATGTATAAGGTTGTTCTACTAGGACGCTCTCCTATAGGTTGAATTTTCATTTCCAACAGCATTTAGGAGGAGTGAACTCTTCTCACAATTTGTATCTGCCAAGACAGCCACCTCACAAAAATGTACGTGTGATACCTGGTAGGATTCTATATATGCATATAAATATACATGTGTTAATAGGCTACAGAAAAGGGAAATAAGAATTCACATATTTGTTAAGCTTAAAAACACATGGAGAATATTTCAAATAAATTTGACTAGATTTATAACTCCTACCTTATATAATGCAAATGTCAAGTCCAACTATACAACATGTCTCCTCTGAAGTACTTGTATTTCTAATGTGTTGGGCTAATTTTCTAAATTATATTAGGATGAATAGTCTGAGTCTCCTAGGTATGGGTTAGTGTCAGGGATTCAGTACTTCGAATGGAAATTTGGAAAATGAATCCAATGTGTATGTAAAAATATGCTGCACAAATATCCTCCCGCTCTCATCCAGAACAATGCCTTGACATTACCTTCACCCCAAGTAAGACACAATTAGAGGAGAAGAGTTACAAAATCAGTGAATACATATCTGGAATGGAAAATGCTCAGGAGTTCACAACCTTGGAGGTGGTAGAGGAGTTTCCAAAACTAAGGGACAGGGTAAACACTCCACAAACATGGAGCTCTGCTGGCCTAAAAACTTTTTGAGAAACTGCCTCTGAGCTTCCACACTTGAAATATATGTAGTTTTCAGGAGATTTGGCTTCCTCTGTAGTGAGAACATCAAAGCTGGGTCTGCATCTATGTGACCTGGAGGACATGGTTTCTTATTTTCCAATGAACAAGATGAAGCAGTGCTGAATCCTCTCTTTGTAGGTAAACTGAGGCCACTGGGGCTAAGTGTCTCCCCGTGTGGACTGTGAAGCCATTTGGTCCTCTTCCACTTTTTGTGGTGTTTTTGCTGCTGCACTGTAAGTTTGGTATTTGTTTCACGAAATACTAGGAGCTAAACTGGGACACAGTGCTGGAGGGAGTTCTGTCACGTGTGGTGGGTCAGGGTCTGCAAGAGAATGCACCAACTAGGCTCCTATCTCTCACAGCTTGCCCCATTGCCCCCTTGTCCATATCAACCTGATTCTTAATTTTCCTCTGAAAACTCTCCATATAACAAGATGCCTTTACATATAAGGGTCTGTTGGCTGCACCATGTCAGTTACAAGCCATTTGGAATCCAATGGTAGATCCACATGGCCCTACCACGGATGTTTTATCAAACACCTCCCCACCACTGCTCTAGACCAACTACTCAGCAGGCTCCAAATTTCTGGCATCTCTGTTCTACACCATTTTCATGAAACTCAGTAAATCAAGGCACTGTCTGGTATACTCATGATCAGCAACAGGACATCCAATGTTTTTCCAGTGCCACCTGGTCATAGGAATTTCAAAAATTTCATGGTATTTATCTAGCCATTTTTCAAGCATGAAGTTGGAGGCACTGTGGGTTTCAGTTCATTCAGCAAACATTAAATGGTGAGGAAGCTCATTTCAATGAAATCTCTGGAGAACTCTCACAGGCACGGCTTCCCAAAGAGTGGACAAAAGGTCACATTAGGCCAGGCCCATTGAGGTCTACAATGTGAGGTCCATGTGTGTTTTGACTCTCAACTATGGCTGCCATTTCTTTAAGAATAAAATCATGTGATATCCTTGCTGAGATTCCCAGGCCTCTGTGGAAATCCACCCGGGGCCTAGGTCTCAGTTTCCAAGAGCGACTTTCATGCGTGGCCTCTTAAAATCCCAACAAAATTCATGGCAATGCTTCTCTGAGTTCAGTTCCAAAACCCAGTCTCTAAGGGGAATCACACCAGAGTTCAAGCCCACGTGGACCCAGTCATTTTTTCCAATGCCACACAAATGACCAAAATTAAAACCAAAACACTCCCACATGGCCCTCATCTTATTTCATATAGTCAATCATCTTAACCTCTGGCTGGAGGTTTCCATGAGGGGCGCAGCCCAAGACAGTGTCCAAAATCAGCTCGTTTGCCCCTCATTTGTCTAAAGTCAGGGTAGCCTGGACACCGTTTCTGTGAACCAGGAGTGAACAAATAAGCCTGCCGTTAATACTTCTGTGTTTCTCCAATTTGAGGCCTACTGATTTTAGGTATCGATTCTTTAGGTGATTTAGAGTCATGCGAAAACACAAGTACCTCTGCAGGGCTTGGAAGAACTCATTTGACCCAAAGAATCCCTATTGTCATTTGATGGAGTGCAGGAACCTAACAGAGGAAGGCAAGAGACTTCATCCACAATGAATGAAATTTTTTGCCATTTTGGTTTTGGAAGCTCACATGGGATCATTCTTAAGATCCATCAGGTGCTGAGAATCTAAGTCACAGCCACACACAGGCCCAAGAGGCTGATAAAGACACATCCCTTTCCAAAGCAATTAAGCAAAGAGCCACAGGTGAGGCCCATTCATTTCCATTTGAAAACTGTTTTCATCAGGCTTCACAAAGGGGTGGCCTGAGGCAAAGACCTTCCTGACATTCAGTGCAACACAACAATAAGTAAGCAAAAGGCCCAAAGCAGGGTTTCTGCACTGAGACTTTCCTGGTCACACTGATATCTGAGTTTTCTGAGATGCTCGCCATTCTCTTCAGCTATCCAGTACATGGCCATGTCACAGAGCTTGGAGGTGGTACATATTTTGGACACAAATCCATGAGCCTATTCTGGAGAGTGGCCAGAATTCAGGAAGAAAACTACAACTTAGAAAGATAGCAGGTGTTGCACATCGATAAGACAAGCTGCAGTCCATTCATATATTGTGCATGGGAAGATTTATACTAGACAGGACACATCCATTAATGCCTTCTCTTTTCTAATGTCTACAACAACGGACACAGTGGGATACACAGAAAGAGAAACACTCGCCGTGTCAAATGACTTACTAGAAACTGTCCACTCCAAACCAAACAAACCGCCTTTTCTATCTATTCTCAGAACATGAGACAAAACAACAAACCCACACCCACTCCCACAAAGGCACCTCCTTCCCCCAAGTACGTCTGTGACTATCCGGAGTGTCCTCTGACTGGTGGGCCATACTATGTTCCCCCGAAATGGCCTGTCTTCTCTCAGATCTTGTTTCCTTGACCAACTCTGTGAAGATGTCAGGAAAAAGTGGTTAGCCACTACCTGTTTTCTCAGGAAAGGTCCATCTTCAGAGCTCTCCTGGCATTTGGCCATCCTCACATCATTAGGTACCAAGAAAACTGACTCTGTCCTTGGTAAATCCAAACAAGTGAGCCCACTGGGACTGGGACTGGGACTGCCTCTGGGTGCCTGGCTTCTTGGATACCAAGTTCAGAGAGTTCCATCACCAAGGAAATGAGGTATGTCACATTCTTTGGAACTGAATGAGGTCACTGCCTTGGCAACCACTTTGTCCTAACAGTTGCTTCCAAGGGTAACATAAGATGGAGGTTGCCCCTACTTCCTGTGACACTTTCATAAGGTAGAATGTATATCACCATTGGTACCCGGGAACAGCTCTCCACTCAGCCCTGGTTTGGTCCATCTTCTGTACAATAAGAAGAGAGAGAGGCAGATTCAGACACATCCCTTCATCCTGACCAGGTTGTTTGCCATGGAAGATGACTTTTGCTCTCTCAGGTGCTTCATACCTGCCTACAACTTCTCCAGGTATCATTTGTGCATGGACATTTGAGGTTCTCATCAGGTGGAAGGTCCCCAACTTTCCTGTATTGTAAGAACCACTCTGTCCCTGCTCTTCTGTAAAATGATTGAGGGAACAGTGTATACTTGGGGTAAAAAACAGGTTTGATTTTGATTACGAGTGATTCTGTGTGATGAATAATGGTATTGGGAACCTGCAATATTTACAAGAATATAGAGGTGAAATATAAGTAGGAAAACAGAAATCTAGGTATGATTTGAAGCCCAGAAGGGTTTTGCCCTTGATTGGGATACTTAGCTTTGAATGATGTTCTGCAAAGATGCCTCAGATAATTCGATATACAATGGCATAGGACCTTGTACATTGGATGATTGAATTTAGAGAGAACATCCAGTCAAAAAGGGATATTCAATAGGATTAGGAAGATAGTCGGTAGGTTTAGGAAGAAGAGTGAGTATAGAATTTGGACCAAAAGTTCTTTAGCAATAGACTTTCGGTTGTTGAGTGAATGTAAATGTCAGCACATATGAAGAGTCAGTCACTATGTTGAACTGGGGAAAATATGAAGAAAAGCAGATATCAATAGAAATATTAGGAAATCAGGCAAAGTATAAAGTGAGTGATAGAATTAGACATTTTCAACAGGGTTGAGTTTGAATATATAAATTAGGAAAAAAACAAATATGTAGTCACCAATAGGATTGACAATTGACAGCATTAGGCAACCTGGACATGGATGTTTTTAGAAATCCATGTTCACTTTCCATTTAGGCTTTGGTACAATCATAAGTGTGACCTTTCCATTTTTTGTCCAGAATATTACTGTGATAATGAGGTGACATGAGTATTTCTTTCACCATTTCTGGGAGCAATATATTGAAGATGTAAAATGAGAATCGGGGTTACAAAGAGGTGTACCCTGTTTCTAGGAATATAGAGAAAAAGCATGAATAGACCATACTGTGAATAAATAATATAACTTTTTTGAACTTTAAATAATGAACTGAACTGATATCTTAAAAATTTAAGGAAATCGTATATTGATATACAATCATTCATTCCAACCAGGTATATATGTAATGGAAATATTTGTGTTTTGGTTTATCATGAAGAGTGTGTGACGTTTGCTTCAAAATGATTATGGAAATTCAAAATAATGTGTTTGGAAAGAAGTCTCATGAAAAGACCACTCAAGAAACCCTGACAATACATGTGTTCTGAAGCAAGAAGTGGTGAAAGTTGAAACAAATGCTTATTAATTTGTGAACTTGTGGATGAAATGTATATCCTGTGATGTGCAAAAACTGAAGAAACAATAATGTACCAGTGTCGAATACAAATGAATGACAAATTACATATCATGTCCCATAGGAGTCTACTTGCATTGATGTTAGACTGGGTCAGTTACTGTAGAATAATTAGGATTTGTATGCACCATTCACTGAAGTTAGTTTTCAGTACTAGGAAACAAATATGTATTTCAGGTGGATGAATATTTCTGATTATCATCTTGTGAAATGTGGATTATAAATCCACATACATGAACATGAATGAATTTAGAGAGTGTATATTAGACACATATATTTCATATTTTGAAAAGTTTGGAGAGTATATCTATATCTATATCTATATCTATACACACACACACACACACACAAACACACACACACACACACACAACTCACAGATATTAAAAAGTACCAATATAAATGCCAATCGAAATTCATCAGTAAATATGTATCATCCACAAATGCAAAAATATTTATTTTACTGAACATGAGCTAATGAATAATGTTGTTCTACTAGGACGCTCTCCTATAAGTTGAATTTTCATTTCCAACAGCATTTAGGAGGAGTGAACTCTTCTCACAATTTGTATCTGCCAAGACAGCCACCTCACAAAAATGTACGTGTGATACCTGGTAGGATTCTATATATGCATATAAATATACATGTGTGAATAGACTACAGAAAAAGGAAACAAAAATTCACATATTTGTTAAGTTTAAAACACATGGAGAATATTTCAAATAAATTTGACTAGTATTATAACTCCTACCTTATATAATGCAAATGTCAAGTCCAACTATACAACATGTCTCCACTGAAGTACTTGTATTTCTAATGTGTTGGGTTAATTTTCTCCATTATATTAGGATGAATAGTCTGAGTCTCCTAGGTATGGGTTAGTGTCAGGGATTCAGTATTTCGAATGGAAAATTGGAAAATGAATCCAATGTGTATGTAAATATATGCTGCACAAATATCCTCCCGATCTCATCCAGAACAATGCCTTGACATTACCTTCACCCCAAGTAAGACACAATTAGAGGAGAAGAGTTACAAAATCAGTGAATACATATCTGGAATGGAAAATGCTCAGGAGTTCACAACCTTGGAGGTGGTAGAGGAGTTTCCAAAACTAAGGGACAGGGTAAACACTCCACAAACATGGAGCTCTGCTGGCCTAAAAACTTTTTGAGAAACTGCCTCTGAGCTTCCACACTTGAAATATATGTAGTTTTCAGGAGATTTGGCTTCCTCTGTAGTGAGAACATCAAAGCTGGGTCTGCATCTATGTGACCTGGAGAACATGGTTTCTTATTTTCCAATGAACAAGATGAAGCAGTGCTGAATCCTCTCTTTGTAGGTAAACTGAGGCCACTGGGGACTAAGTGTCTCCCCGTGTGGACTGTGAAGCCATTTGGTCCTCTTCCACTTTTTGTGGTGTTTTTGCTGCTGCACTGTGAGTTTGGTATTTGTTTCACGAAATACTAGGAGCTAAACTGGGACACAGTGCTGGAGGGAGTTCTGTCACGTGTGGTGGGTCAGGGTCTGCAAGAGAATGCACCAACTAGGCTCCTATCTCTCACAGCTTGCCCCATTGCCCCCTTGTCCATATCAACCTTATTCTTAATTTTCCTCTGAAAACTCTCCATATAACAAGATGCCTTTACATATAAGGGTCTGTTGGCTGCACCATGTCAGTTACAAGCCATTTGGAATCCAATGGTAGATCCACATGGCCCTACCACGGATGTTTTATCAAACACCTCCCCACCACTGCTCTAGACCCACTACTCAGCAGGCTCCAAATTTCTGGCATCTCTGTTCTACACCATTTTCATGAAACTCAGTAAATCAAGGCACTGTCTGGTATACTCATGATCAGCAACAGGACATCCAATGTTTCTCCAGTGCCACCTGGTCATAGGAATTTCAAAAATTTCATGGTATTTATCTAGCCATTTTTCAAGCATGAAGTTGGAGGCACTGTGGGTTTCAGTTCATTCAGCAAACATTAAATGGTGAGGAAGCTCATTTCAATGAAATCTCTGGAGAACTCTCACAGGCACGGCTTCCCAAAGAGTGGACAAAAGGTCACATAGGCCAGGCCCTTTGAGCTCTACAATGTGAGGTCCATGTGTGTTTTCACTCTCAACTATGGCTGCCATTTCTTTAAGAATAAAATCATGTGATATCCTTGCTGAGATTCCCAGGCCTCTGTGGAAATCCACCCGGGGCCTAGGTCTCAGTTTCCAAGAGCGACTTTCATGCGTGGCCTCTTAAAATCCCAACAAAATTCATGGCAATGCTTCTCTGAGTTCAGTTCCAAAACCCAGTCTCTAAGGGGAATCACACCAGAGTTCAAGCCCACGTGGACCCAGTCATTTTTTCCAATGCCACACAAATGACCAAAATTAAAACCAGAACACTCCCACATGGCCCTCATCTTATTTCATATAGTCAATCATCTTAACCTCTGGCTGGAGGTTTCCATGAGGGGCGCAGCCCAAGACAGTGTCCAAAATCAGCTCGTTTGCCCCTCATTTGTCTAAAGTCAGGGTAGCCTGGACACCGTTTCTGTGAACCAGGAGTGAACAAATAAGCCTGCCGTTAATACTTCTGTGTTTCTCCAATTTGAGGCCTACTGATTTTAGGTATCGATTCTTTAGGTGATTTAGAGTCATGCGAAAACACAAGTACCTCTACAGGGCTTTGAAGAACTCATTTGACCCAAAGAATCCCTATTGTCATTTGATGGAGTGCAGGAACCTAACAGAGGAAGGCAAGAGACTTCATCCACAATGAATGAAATTTTTTGCCATTTTGGTTTTGGAAGCTCACATGGGATCATTCTTAAGATCCATCAGATGCTGAGAATCTAAGTCACAGCCACACACAGGCCCAAGAGGCTGATAAAGACACATCCCTTTCCAAAGCAATTAAGCAAAGAGCCACAGGTGGGGCCCATTCATTTCCATTTGAAAACTGTTTTCATCAGGCTTCACAAAGGGGTGGCCTGAGGCAAAGACCTTCCTGACATTCAGTGCAACACAACAATAAGTAAGCAAAAGGCCCAAAGCAGGGTTTCTGCACTGAGACTTTCCTGGTCACACTGATATCTGAGTTTTCTGAGATGCTCGCCATTCTCTTCAGCTATCCTGTACATGGCCATGTCACAGAGCTTGGAGGTGGTACATATTTTGGACACAAATCCATGAGCCTATTCTGGAGAGTGGCCAGAATTCAGGAAGAAAACTACAACTTAGAAAGATAGCAGGTGTTGCATATCAATAAGACAAGCTGCAGTCCATTCATATATTGGGCATGGGAAGATTTATACTAGACAGGACACATCCATTAATGCATTCTCTTTTCTAATGTCTACAACAATGGACACAGTGGGATACACAGAAAGAGAAACACTCGCCGTGTCAAATGACTTACTAGAAACTGTCCACTCCAAACCAAACAAACCGCCTTTTCTATCTATTCTCAGAACATGAGACAAAACAACAAACCCACACCCACTCCCACAAAGGCACCTCCTTCCCCCAAGTACGTCTGTGACTATCCGGAGTGTCCTCTGACTGGTGGGCCATACTATGTTCCCCCGAAATGGCCTGTCTTCTCTCAGATCTGGTTAGCCACTACCTGTTTTCTCAGGAAAGGTCCATCTTCAGAGCTCTCCTGGCATTTGGCCATCCTCACATCATTAGGTACCAAGAAAACTGACTCTGTCCTTGGTAAATCCATACAAGTGAGCCCACTGGGACTGGGACTGGGACTGCCTCTGGGTGCCTGGCTTCTTGGATACCAAGTTCAGAGAGTTCCATCACCAAGAAAATGAGGTATGTCACATTCTTTGGTACTGAATGAGGTTACTGCCTTGGCAACCACTTTGTCCTAACAGTTGCTTCCAAGGGTAACATAAGATGGAAGTTGCCCCTACTTCCTGTGACACTTTCATAAGGTAGAATGTATATCACCATTGGCACCCGGGAACAGCTCTCCACTCAGCCCTGGTTTGGTCCATCTTCTGTACAATAAGAAGAGAGAGAGGCAGATTCAGACACATCCCTTTATCCTGACCAGGTTGTTTGCCATGGAAGATGACTTTTGCTCTCTCAGGTGCTTCATACCTGCCTACAACTTCTCCAGGTATCATTTGTGCATGGACATTTGAGGTTCTCATCAGGTGGAAGGTCCCCAACTTTCCTGTATTGTAAGAACCACTCTGTCCCTGCTCTTCTGTAAAATGATTGAGGGAACAGTGTATACTTGGGGTTAAAAAGAGGTTTGATTTGGATTACGAGTGATTCTGTGTGATGAATAATGGTATTGGGAACCTGCAATATTTACAAGAATATAGAGGTGAAATATAAGTAGGAAAACAGAAATCTAGGTATGATTTGAAGCCCAGAAGGGTTTTGCCCTTGATTGGGATACTTAGCTTTGAATGATGTTCTGCAAAGATGCCTCAGATAATTCGATATACAATGGCATAGGACCTTGTACATTGGATGATTGAATTTAGAGAGAACATCCAGTCAAAAAGGGATATTCAATAGGATTAGGAAGATAGTCGGTAGGTTTAGGAAGAAGAGTGAGTATAGAATTTGGACCAAAAGTTCTTTAGCAATAGACTTTTGGTTGTTGAGTGAATGTAAATATCAGCACATATGAAGAGTCAGTCACTATGTTGAACTGGGGAAAATATGAAGAAAAGCAGATATCAATAGAAATATTAGGAAATCAGGCAAAGTATAAAGTGAGTGATAGAATTAGACATTTTCAACAGGGTTGAGTTTGAATATATAAATTAGGAAAAAAACAAATATGTAGTCACCAATAGGATTGACAACTGACACCATTAGGCAACCTGGACTTGGATGTTTTTAGAAATCCATGTTCACTTTCCATTTAGGCTTTGGTACAATCATAAGTGTGACCTTTCCATTTTTTGTCCAGAATATTACTGTGATAATGAGGTGACATGAGTATTTCTTTCACCATTTCTGGGAGCAATATATTGAAGATGTAAAATGAGAATCGGGGTTACAAAGAGGTGTACCATGTTTCTAGGAATATAGAGAAAAAGCATGAATAGACCATACTGTGAATAAATAATATAACTTTTTTGAACTTTAAATAATGAACTGAACTGATATCTGAAAAATTAAAGGAAATCGTATATTGATATACAATCATTCATTCCAACCAGGTATATATGTAATGGAAATATTTGTGTTTTTTTTTATCATGAAGAGTGTGTGACGTTTGCTTCAAAATGATTATGGAAATTCAAAATAATGTGTTTGGAAAGAAGTCTCATGAAAAGACCAGTCAAGAAACCCTGACAATACATGTGTTCTGAAGCAAGAAGTGGTGAAAGTTGAAACAAATGCTTATTAATTTGTGAACTTGTGGATGAAATATATATCCTGTGATGTGCAAAAACTGAAGAAACAATAATGTACCAGTGTCGAATACAAATGAATGACAAATTACATATCATGTCCCATAGGAGTCTACTTGCATTGATGTTAGACTGGGTCAGTTACTGCAGAATAATTAGGATTTGTATGCACCATTCACTGAAGTTAGTTTTCAGTACTAGGAAACAAATATGTATTTCAGGTGGATGAATATTTCTGATTATCATCTTGTGAAAAGTGGATTATAAATCCACATACATGAACATGAATGAATTTAGAGAGTGTATATTAGACACATATATTTCATATTTTGAAAAATTTGGAGAGTATATCTATATCTATATCTATATCTATACACACACACACACACAAACACAAACACACACACACACACACAACTCACAGATATTAAAAAGTACCAATATAAATGCCAATCGAAATTTATCAGTAAATATGTATCATCCACAAATGCAAAAATATTTATTTTACTGTACATGAGCTAATGAATAATGTTGTTCTACTAGGACGCTCTCCTATAAGTTGAATTTTCATTTCCAACAGCATTTAGGAGGAGTGAACTCTTCTCACAATTTGTATCTGCCAAGACAGCCACCTCACAAAAATGTACGTGTGATACCTGGTAGGATTCTATATATGCATATAAATATACATGTGTGAATAGACTACAGAAAAAGGAAACAAAAATTCACATATTTGTTAAGTTTAAAACACATGGAGAATATTTCAAATAAATTTGACTAGATTTATAACTCCTACCTTATATAATGCAAATGTCAAGTCCAACTATACAACATGTCTCCACTGAAGTACTTGTATTTCTAATGTGTTGGGTTAATTTTCTCCATTATATTAGGATGAATAGTCTGAGTCTAGTAGGAATGGGTTAGTGTCAGGGATTCAGTATTTCGAATGGAAAATTGGAAAATGAATCCAATGTGTATGTAAATATATGCTGCACAAATATCCTCCCGCTCTCATCCAGAACAATGCCTTGACATTACCTTCACCCCACGTAAGACACAATTAGAGGAGAAGAGTTACAAAATCAGTGAATACATATCTGGAATGGAAAATGCTCAGGAGTTCACAACCTTGGAGGTGGTAGAGGAGTTTCCAAAACTAAGGGACAGGGTAAACCCTCCACAAACATGGAGCTCTGCTGGCCTAAAAACTTTTTGAGAAACTGCCTCTGAGCTTCCACACTTGAAATATATGTTGTTTTCAGGAGATTTGGCTTCCTCTGTAGTGAGAACATCAAAGCTGGGTCTGCATCTATGTGACCTGGAGGACATGGTTTCTTATTTTCCAATGAACAAGATGAAGCAGTGCTGAATCCTCTCTTTGTAGGTAAACTGAGGCCACTGGGGACTAAGTGTCTCCCCGTGTGGACTGTGAAGCCATTTGGTCTTCTTCCACTTTTCGTGGTGTTTTGGCTGCTGCACTGTGAGTTTGGTATTTGTTTCACGAAATACTAGGAGCTAAACTGGGACACAGTGCTGGAGGGAGTTCTGTCACGTGTGGTGGGTCAGGGTCTGCAAGAGAATGCACCAACTAGGCTCCTATCTCTCACAGCTTGCCCCATTGCCCCTTGTCCATATCAACCTGATTCTTAATTTTCCTCTGAAAACTCTCCATATAACAAGATGCCTTTACATATAAGGGTCTGTTGGCTGCACCATGTCAGTTACAAGCCATTTGGAATCCAATGGTAGATCCACATGGCCCTACCACGGATGTTTTATCAAACACCTCCCCACCACTGCTCTAGACCCACTACTCAGCAGGCTCCAAATTTCTGGCATCTCTGTTCTACACCATTTTCATGAAACTCAGTAAATCAAGGCACTGTCTGGTATACTCATGATCAGCAACAGGACATCCAATGTTTTTCCAGTGCCACCTGGTCATAGGAATTTCAAAAATTTCATGGTATTTATCTAGCCATTTTTCAAGCATGAAGTTCTAGGCACTGTGGGTTTCAGTTCATTCAGCAAACATTAAATGGTGAGGAAGCTCATTTCAATGAAATCTCTGGAGAACTCTCACAGGCACGGCTTCCCAAAGAGGGGACAAAAGGTCACATTAGGCCAGGCCCATTGAGGTCTACAATGTGAGGTCCATGTGTGTTTTGACTCTCAACTATGGCTGCCATTTCTTTAAGAATAAAATCATGTGATATCCTTGCTGAGATTCCCAGGCCTCTGTGGAAATCCACCCGGGGCCTAGGTCTCAGTTTCCAAGAGCGACTTTCATGCGTGGCCTCTTAAAATCCCAACAAAATTCATGGCAATGCTTCTCTGAGTTCAGTTCCAAAACCCAGTCTCTAAGGGAATCACACCAGAGTTCAAGCCCACGTGGACCCAGTCATTTTTTCCAATGCCACACAAATGACCAAAATTAAAACCAAAACACTCCCACATGGCCCTCATCTTATTTCATATAGTCAATCATCTTAACCTCTGGCTGGAGGTTTCCATGAGGGGCGCAGCCCAAGACAGTGTCCAAAATCAGCTCGTTTGCCCCTCATTTGTCTAAAGTCAGGGTAGCCTGGACACCGTTTCTGTGAACCAGGAGTGAACAAATAAGCCTGCGTTAATACTTCTGTGTTTCTCCAATTTGAGGCCTACTGATTTTAGGTATCGATTCTTTAGGTGATTTAGAGTCATGCGAAAACACAAGTACCTCTGCAGGGCTTGGAAGAACTCATTTGACCCAAAGAATCCCTATTGTCATTTGATGGAGTGCAGGAACCTAACAGAGGAAGGCAAGAGACTTCATCCACAATGAATGAAATTTTTTTGCCATTTTGGTTTTGGAAGCTCACATGGGATCATTCTTAAGATCCATCAGGTGCTGAGAATCTAAGTCACAGCCACACACAGGCCCAAGAGGCTGATAAAGACACATCCCTTTCCAAAGCAATTAAGCAAAGAGCCACAGGTGAGGCCCATTCATTTCCATTTGAAAACTGTTTTCATCAGGCTTCACAAAGGGGTGGCCTGAGGCAAAGACCTTCCTGACATTCAGTGCAACACAACAATAAGTAAGCAAAAGGCCCAAAGCAAGGTTTCTGCACTGAGACTTTCCTGGTCACACTGATATCTGAGTTTTCTGAGATGCTCGCCATTCTCTTCAGCTATCCAGTACATGGCCATGTCACAGAGCTTGGAGGTGGTACATATTTTGGACACAAATCCATGAGCCTATTCTGGAGAGTGGCCAGAATTCAGGAAGAAAACTACAACTTAGAAAGATAGCAGGTGTTGCACATCGATAAGACAAGCTGCAGTCCATTCATATATTGGGCATGGGAAGATTTATACTAGACAGGAAACATCCATTAATGCATTCTCTTTTCTAATGTCTACAACAACGGACACAGTGGGATACACAGAAAGAGAAACACTCGCCATGTCAAATGACTTACTAGAACTGTCCACTCCAAACCAAACAAACCGCCTTTTCTATCTATTCTCAGAACATGAGACAAAACAACAAACCCACACCCACTCCCACAAAGGCACCTCCTTCCCCCAAGTACGTCTGTGACTATCCGGAGTGTCCTCTGACTGGTGGGCCATACTATGTTCCCCCGAAATGGCCTGTCTTCTCTCAGATCTTGTTTCCTTGACCAACTCTGTGAAGATGTCAGGAAAAAGTGGTTAGCCACTACCTGTTTTCTCAGGAAAGGTCCATCTTCAGAGCTCTCCTGGCATTTGGCCATCCTCACATCATTAGGTACCAAGAAAACTGACTCTGTCCTTGGTAAATCCAAACAAGTGAGCCCACTGGGACTGGGACTGGGACTGCCTCTGGGTGCCTGGCTTCTTGGATACCAAGTTCAGAGAGTTCCATCACCAAGGAAATGAGGTATGTCACATTCTTTGGAACTGAATGAGGTCACTGCCTTGGCAACCACTTTGTCCTAACAGTTGCTTCCAAGGGTAACATAAGATGGAGGTTGCCCCTACTTCCTGTGACACTTTCATAAGGTAGAATGTATATCACCATTGGCACCCGGGAACAGCTCTCCACTCAGCCCTGGTTTGGTCCATCTTCTGTACAATAAGAAGAGAGAGAGGCAGATTCAGACACATCCCTTCATCCTGACCAGGTTGTTTGCCATGGAAGATGACTTTTGCTCTCTCAGGTGCTTCATACCTGCCTACAACTTCTCCAGGTATCATTTGTGCATGGACATTTGAGGTTCTCATCAGGTGGAAGGTCCCCAACTTTCCTGTATTGTAAGAACCACTCTGTCCCTGCTCTTCTGTAAAATGATTGAGGGAACAGTGTATACTTGGGGTTAAAAACAGGTTTGATTTGGATTACGAGTGATTCTGTGTGATGAATAATGGTATTGGGAACCTGCAATATTTACAAGAATATAGAGGTGAAATATAAGTAGGAAAACAGAAATCTAGGTATGATTTGAAGCCCAGAAGGGTTTTGCCCTTGATTGGGATACTTAGCTTTGAATGATGTTCTGCAAAGATGCCTCAGATAATTCGATATACAATGGCATAGGACCTTGTACATTGGATGATTGAATTTAGAGAGAACATCCAGTCAAAAAGGGATATTCAATAGGATTAGGAAGATAGTCGGTAGGTTTAGGAAGAAGAGTGAGTATAGAATTTGGACCAAAAGTTCTTTAGCAATAGACTTTCGGTTGTTGAGTGAATGTAAATGTCAGCACATATGAAGAGTCAGTCACTATGTTGAACTGGGGAAAATATGTAAAAAAGCAGATATCAATAGAAACATTACGAAATCAGGCAAAGTATAAAGTGAGTGATAGAATTAGACATTTTCAACAGGGTTGAGTTTGAATATATAAATTAGGAAAAAAACAAATATGTAGTCACCAATAGGATTGACAATTGACAGCATTTGGCAACCTGGACTTGGATGTTTTTAGAAATCCATGTTCACTTTCCATTTAGGCTTTGGTACAATCATAAGTGTGACCTTTCCATTTTTTGTCCAGAATATTACTGTGATAATGAGGTGACATGAGTATTTCTTTCACCATTTCTGGGAGCAATATATTGAAGATGTAAAACGAGAATCGGGGGTACAAAGAGGTGTACCCTGTTTCTAGGAACAAAGAGAAAAAGCTTGAATAGACCATACTGTGAATAAATAATATAACTTTTTTGAACTTTAAATAATGAACTGATATCTGAAAAATTAAAGGAAATTGTATATTGATATACAATCATTCATTCCAACCAGGTATATATGTAATGGAAATATTTGTGTTTAGTTTTATCATAAAGAGTGTGTGAGTTTTGCTTCAAAATGATTATGGAAATTCAAAATAATGTGTTTGGAAAGAAGTCTCATGAAAAGACCAGTCAAGAATACCCTGACAATACATGTGTTCTGAAGCAAGAAGTGGTTAAAGTTGAAACAAATGCTTATTAATTTGTGAACTTGTGGATGAAATGTATATCCTGTGATGTGCAATAACTGAAGAAACAATAATGTACCAGTGTCGAATACAAATGAATGACAAATTACATATCATGTCCCATAGGAGTCTACTTGCATTGATGTTAGACTGGGTCAGTTACTGTAGAATAATTAGGATTTGTATGCACCATTCACTGAAGTTAGTTTTCAGTACTAGGAAACAAATATGTATTTCAGGTGGATGAATATTTCTGATTATAATCATGTGAAAAGTGGATTATAAATCCACATACATGAACATGAATGAATTTAGAGAGTGTATATTAGACACATATATTTCATATTTTGAAAAATTTGCAGAGTATATCTATATCTATATCTGTATACACACACACACACACACACAACACTCACAGACATTAAAAAGTACCAATATAAATGCCAATCGAAATTCATCAGTAAATATGTATCATCCACAAATGCAAAAATATTTATTTTACTGAACATGAGTTAATGTATAAGGTTGTTCTACTAGGACGCTCTCCTATAGGTTGAATTTTCATTTCCAACAGCATTTAGGAGGAGTGAACTCTTCTCACAATTTGTATCTGCCAAGACAGCCACCTCACAAAAATGTACGTGTGATACCTGGTAGGATTCTATATATGCATATAAATATACATGTGTGAATAGGCTACAGAAAAGGGAAATAAGAATTCACATATTTGTTAAGCTTAAAAACACATGGAGAATATTTCAAATAAATTTGACTAGATTTATAACTCCTACCTTATATAATGCAAATGTCAAGTCCAACTATACAACATGTCTCCTCTGAAGTACTTGTATTTCTAATGTGTTGGGCTAATTTTCTAAATTATATTAGGATGAATAGTCTGAGTCTCCTAGGTATGGGTTAGTGTCAGGGATTCAGTACTTCGAATGGAAATTTGGAAAATGAATCCAATGTGTATGTAAAAATATGCTGCACAAATATCCTCCCGCTCTCATCCAGAACAATGCCTTGACATTACCTTCACCCCAAGTAAGACACAATTAGAGGAGAAGAGTTACAAAATCAGTGAATACATATCTGGAATGGAAAATGCTCAGGAGTTCACAACCTTGGAGGTGGTAGAGGAGTTTCCAAAACTAAGGGACAGGGTAAACACTCCACAAACATGGAGCTCTGCTGGCCTAAAAACTTTTTGAGAAACTGCCTCTGAGCTTCCACACTTGAAATATATGTAGTTTTCAGGAGATTTGGCTTCCTCTGTAGTGAGAACATCAAAGCTGGGTCTGCATCTATGTGACCTGGAGGACATGGTTTCTTATTTTCCAATGAACAAGATGAAGCAGTGCTGAATCCTCTCTTTGTAGGTAAACTGAGGCCACTGGGGCTAAGTGTCTCCCCGTGTGGACTGTGAAGCCATTTGGTCCTCTTCCACTTTTTGTGGTGTTTTTGCTGCTGCACTGTAAGTTTGGTATTTGTTTCACGAAATACTAGGAGCTAAACTGGGACACAGTGCTGGAGGGAGTTCTGTCACGTGTGGTGGGTCAGGGTCTGCAAGAGAATGCACCAACTAGGCTCCTATCTCTCACAGCTTGTCCCATTGCCCCCTTGTCCATATCAACCTGATTCTTAATTTTCCTCTGAAAACTCTCCATATAACAAGATGCCTTTACATATAAGGGTCTGTTGGCTGCACCATGTCAGTTACAAGCCATTTGGAATCCAATGGTAGATCCACATGGCCCTACCACGGATGTTTTATCAAACACCTCCCCACCACTGCTCTAGACCCACTACTCAGCAGGCTCCAAATTTCTGGCATCTCTGTTCTACACCATTTTCATGAAACTCAGTAAATCAAGGCACTGTCTGGTATACTCATGATCAGCAACAGGACATCCAATGTTTTTCCAGTGCCACCTGGTCATAGGAATTTCAAAAATTTCATGGTATTTATCTAGCCATTTTTCAAGCATGAAGTTGGAGGCACTGTGGGTTTCAGTTCATTCAGCAAACATTAAATGGTGAGGAAGCTCATTTCAATGAAATCTCTGGAGAACTCTCACAGGCACGGCTTCCCAAAGAGTGGACAAAAGTTCACATTAGGCCAGGCCCATTGAGCTCTACAATGTGAGGTCCATGTGTGTTTTCACTCTCAACTATGGCTGCCATTTCTTTAAGAATAAAATCATGTGATATCCTTGCTGAGATTCCCAGGCCTCTGTGGAAATCCACCCGGGGCCTAGGTCTCAGTTTCCAAGAGCGACTTTCATGCGTGGCCTCTTAAAATCCCAACAAAATTCATGGCAATGCTTCTCTGAGTTCAGTTCCAAAACCCAGTCTCTAAGGGGAATCACACCAGAGTTCAAGCCCACGTGGACCCAGTCATTTTTTCCAATGCCACACAAATGACCAAAATTAAAACCAAAACACTCCCACATGGCCCTCATCTTATTTCATATAGTCAATCATCTTAACCTCTGGCTGGAGGTTTCCATGAGGGGCGCAGCCCAAGACAGTGTCCAAAATCAGCTCGTTTGCCCCTCATTTGTCTAAAGTCAGGGTAGCCTGGACACCGTTTCTGTGAACCAGGAGTGAACAAATAAGCCTGCCGTTAATACTTCTGTGTTTCTCCAATTTGAGGCCTACTGATTTTAGGTATCGATTCTTTAGGTGATTTAGAGTCATGCGAAAACACAAGTACCTCTGCAGGGCTTTGAAGAACTCATTTGACCCAAAGAATCCCTATTGTCATTTGATGGAGTGCAGGAACCTAACAGAGGAAGGCAAGAGACTTCATCCACAATGAATGAAATTTTTTGCCATTTTGGTTTTGGAAGCTCACATGGGATCATTCTTAAGATCCATCAGGTGCTGAGAATCTAAGTCACAGCCACACACAGGCCCAAGAGGCTGATAAAGACACATCCCTTTCCAAAGCAATTAAGCAAAGAGCCACAGGTGAGGCCCATTCATTTCCATTTGAAAACTGTTTTCATCAGGCTTCACAAAGGGGTGGCCTGAGGCAAAGACCTTCCTGACATTCAGTGCAACACAACAATAAGTAAGCAAAAGGCCCAAAGCAGGGTTTCTGCACTGAGACTTTCCTGGTCACACTGATATCTGAGTTTTCTGAGATGCTCGCCATTCTCTTCAGCTATCCAGTACATGGCCATGTCACAGAGCTTGGAGGTGGTACATATTTGGGACACAAATCCATGAGCCTATTCTGGAGAGTGGCCAGAATTCAGGAAGAAAACTACAACTTAGAAAGATAGCAGGTGTTGCACATCGATAAGACAAGCTGCAGTCCATTCATATATTGGGCATGGGAAGATTTATACTAGACAGGACACATCCATTAATGCATTCTCTTTTCTAATGTCTACAACAACGGACACAGTGGGATACACAGAAAGAGAAACACTCGCCATGTCAAATGACTTACTAGAAACTGTCCACTCCAAACCAAACAAACCGCCTTTTCTATCTATTCTCAGAACATGAGACAAAACAACAAACCCACACCCACTCCCACAAAGGCACCTCCTTCCCCCAAGTACGTCTGTGACTATCCGGAGTGTCCTCTGACTGGTGGCCATACTATGTTCCCCCGAAATGGCGTGTCTTCTCTCAGATCTTGATTCCTTGACCAACTCTGTGAAGATGCCAGGAAAAAGTGGTTAGCCACTACCTGTTTTCTCAGGAAAGGTCCATCTTCAGAGCTCTCCTGGCATTTGGCCATCCTCACATCATTAGGTACCAAGAAAACTGACTCTGTCCTTGGTAAATCCAAACAAGTGAGCCCACTGGGACTGGGACTGGGACTGCCTCTGGGTGCCTGGCTTCTTGGATACCAAGTTCAGAGAGTTCCATCACCAAGGAAATGAGGTATGTCACATTCTTTGGAACTGAATGAGGTCACTGCCTTGGCAACCACTTTGTCCTAACAGTTGCTTCCAAGGGTAACATAAGATGGAGGTTGCCCCTAATTCCTGTGACACTTTCATAAGGTAGAATGTATATCACCATTGGCACCCGGGAACAGATCTCCACTCAGCCCTGGTTACGTCCATCTTCTGTACAATAAGAAGAGAGAGAGGCAGATTCAGACACATCCCTTCATCCTGACCAGGTTGTTTGCCATGGAAGATGACTTTTGCTCTCTCAGGTGCTTCATACCTGCCTACAACTTCTCCAGGTATCATTTGTGCATGGACATTCGAGGTTCTCATCAGGTGGAAGGTCCCCAACTTTCCTGTATTGTAAGAACCACTCTGTCCCTGCTCTTCTGTAAAATGATTGAGGGAACAGTGTATACTTGGGGTCAAAAACAGGTTTGATTTGGGTTATGAGTGATTCTGTGTGATGAGTAATGGTATTGGGAACCTGCAGTATTTACAAGAATATTGAGGTGAAATATAAGTAGGAAAACAGAAATCTAGGTATGATTTGAAGCCCAGAAGGGTTTTGCCCTTGATTGGGATACTTAGCTTTGAATGATGTTCTGCAAAGATGCCTCAGATAATTCGATATACAACGGCATAGGACCTTGTACATTGGATGATTGAATTTAGAAGAGAACATCCAGTCAAAAAGGGATATTCAATAGGATTAGGAAGATAGTCGGTAGGTTTAGGAAGAAGAGTGAGTATAGGATTTGGACCAAAAGTTCTTTAGCAATAAACTTTCGGTTGTGGAGTGAATGTAAATGTCAGCACATATGAAGAGTCAGTCACTATGTTGAACTGGGGAAAATATGTAGAAAAGCAGATATCAATAGAAAAATTACGAAATCAGGCAAAGTATAAAGTGAGTGATAGAATTAGACATTTTTAACAGGGTTGAGTTTGAATATATAAATTAGGAAAAAAACAAATATGTAGTCACCAATAGGATTGACAATTGACAGCATTAGGCAACCTGGGCATGGATGTTTTTAGAAATCCATGTTCACTTTCCATTTAGGCTTTGGTACAATCATAAGTGTGACCTTTCCATTTTTTGTCCAGAATATTACGGTGATAATGAGGTGACATGAGTATTTCTTTCACCATTTCTGGGAGCAATATATTGAAGTTGTAAAATGAGAATCGGGGGTACAAAGAGGTGTACCCTATTTCTAGGAATATAGAGAAAAAGCATGAATAGACCATACTGTGAATAAAAAATATAACTTTTTTGACCTTTAAATAATGAATTGAACTGATATCTGAAAAATTAAAGGAAATCGTATATTGATATACAATCATTCATTCCAACCAGGTATATATGTAATGGAAATATTTGTGTTTTGGTTTATCATGAAGAGTGTGTGAGTTTTGCTTCAAAATGATTATGGAAATTCAAAATAATGTGTTTGGAAAGAAGTCTCATGAAAAGACCAGTCAAGAAACCCTGACAATACATGTGTTCTGAAGCAAGAAGTGGTGAAAGTTGAAACCAATGCTTATTAATTTGTGAACTTGTGGATGAAATGTATATCCTGTGATGTGCAAAAACTGAAGAAACAATAATGTACCAGTGTCGAATACAAATGAATGACAAATTACATATCATGTCCCATAGGAGTCTACTTGCATTGATGTTAGACTGGGTCTGTTACTGTAGAATAATTAGGATTTGTATGCACCATTCACTGAAGTTAGTTTTCAGTACTAGGAAACAAATATGTATTTCAGGTGGATGAATATTTCTGATTATAATCTTGTGAAAAGTGGATTATAAATCCACATACATGAACATGAATGAATTTAGAGAGTGTATATTAGACACATATATTTCATATTTTGAAAAATTTGCAGAGTATATCTATATCTATATCTATATCTATACACACACACACACACACACACACACACACACAACTCACAGACATTAAAAAGTACCAATATAAATGCCAATCGAAATTCATCAGTAAATATGTATCATCCACAAATGCAAAAATATTTATTTTACTGAACATGAGCTAATGAATAATGTTGTTCTACTAGGATGCTCTCCTATAAGTTGAATTTTCATTTCCAACAGCATTTAGGAGGAGTGAACTCTTCTCACAATTTGTATCTGCCAAGACAGCCACCTCACAAAAATGTACGTGTGATACCTGGTAGGATTCTATATATGCATATAAATATACATGTGTGAATAGACTACAGAAAAAGGAAACAAAAATTCACATATTTGTTAAGTTTAAAACACATGGAGAATATTTCAAATAAATTTGACTAGATTTATAACTCCTACCTTATATAATGCAAATGTCAAGTCCAACTATACAACATGTCTCCACTGAAGTACTTGTATTTCTAATGTGTTGGGTTAATTTTCTCCATTATATTAGGATGAATAGTCTGAGTCTACTAGGTATGGGTTAGTGTCAGGGATTCAGTATTTCGAATGGAAAATTGGAAAATGAATCCAATGTGTATGTAAATATATGCTGCACAAATATCCTCCCGCTCTCATCCAGAACAATGCCTTGACATTACCTTCACCCCAAGTAAGACACAATTAGAGGAGAAGAGTTACAAAATCAGTGAATACATATCTGGAATGGAAAATGCTCAGGAGTTCACAACCTTGGAGGTGGTAGAGGAGTTTCCAAAACTAAGGGACAGGGTAAACCCTCCACAAACATGGAGCTCTGCTGGCCTAAAAACTTTTTGAGAAACTGCCTCTGAGCTTCCACACTTGAAATATATGTAGTTTTCAGGAGATTTGGCTTCCTCTGTAGTGAGAACATCAAAGCTGGGTCTGCATCTATGTGACCTGGAGGACATGGTTTCTTATTTTCCAATGAACAAGATGAAGCAGTGCTGAATCCTCTCTTTGTAGGTAAACTGAGGCCACTGGGGACTAAGTGTCTCCCCGTGTGGACTGTGAAGCCATTTGGTCCTCTTCCACTTTTTGTGGTGTTTTTGCTGCTGCACTGTGAGTTTGGTATTTGTTTCACGAAATACTAGGAGCTAAACTGGGACACAGTGCTGGAGGGAGTTCTGTCACGTGTGGTGGGTCAGGGTCTGCAAGAGAATGCACCAACTAGGCTCCTATCTCTCACAGCTTGCCCCATTGCCCCCTTGTCCATATCAACCTGATTCTTAATTTTCCTCTGAAAACTCTCCATATAACAAGATGCCTTTACATATAAGGGTCTGTTGGCTGCACCATGTCAGTTACAAGCCATTTGGAATCCAATGGTAGATCCACATGGCCCTACCACGGATGTTTTATCAAACACCTCCCCACCACTGCTCTAGACCCACTACTCAGCAGGCTCCAAATTTCTGGCATCTCTGTTCTACACCATTTTCATGAAACTCAGTAAATCAAGGCACTGTCTGGTATACTCATGATCAGCAACAGGACATCCAATGTTTCTCCAGTGCCACCTGGTCATAGGAATTTCAAAAATTTCATGGTATTTATCTAGCCATTTTTCAAGCATGAAGTTGGAGGCACTGTGGGTTTCAGTTCATTCAGCAAACATTAAATGGTGAGGAAGCTCATTTCAATGAAATCTCTGGAGAACTCTCACAGGCACGGCTTCCCAAAGAGTGGACAAAAGGTCACATTAGGCCAGACCCTTTGAGCTCTACAATGTGAGGTCCATGTGTGTTTTCACTCTCAACTATGGCTGCCATTTCTTTAAGAATAAAATCATGTGATATCCTTGCTGAGATTCCCAGGCCTCTGTGGAAATCCACCCGGGGCCTAGGTCTCAGTTTCCAAGAGCGACTTTCATGCGTGGCCTCTTAAAATCCCAACAAAATTCATGGCAATGCTTCTCTGAGTTCAGTTCCAAAACCCAGTCTCTAAGGGGAATCACACCAGAGTTCAAGCCCACGTGGACCCAGTCATTTTTTCCAATGCCACACAAATGACCAAAATTAAAACCAAAACACTCCCACATGGCCCTCATCTTATTTCATATAGTCAATCATCTTAACCTCTGGATGGAGGTTTCCATGAGGGGCGCAGCCCAAGACAGTGTCCAAAATCAGCTCGTTTGCCACTCATTTGTCTAAAGTCAGGGTAGCCTGGACACCGTTTCTGTGAACCAGGAGTGAACAAATAAGCCTGCCGTTAATACTTCTGTGTTTCTCCAATTTGAGGCCTACTGATTTTAGGTATCGATTCTTTAGGTGAATTAGAGTCATGCGAAAACACAAGTACCTCTACAGGGCTTTGAAGAACTCATTTGACCCAAAGAATCCCTATTGTCATTTGATGGAGTGCAGGAACCTAACAGAGGAAGGCAAGAGACTTCATCCACAATGAATGAAATTTTTTGCCATTTTGGTTTTGGAAGCTCACATGGGATCATTCTTAAGATCCATCAGGTGCTGAGAATCTAAGTCACAGCCACACACAGGCCCAAGAGGCTGATAAAGACACATCCCTTTCCAAAGCAATTAAGCAAAGAGCCACAGGTGGGGCCCATTCATTTCCATTTGAAAACTGTTTTCATCAGGCTTCACAAAGGGGTGGCCTGAGGCAAAGACCTTCCTGACATTCAGTGCAACACAACAATAAGTAAGCAAAAGGCCCAAAGCAGGGTTTCTGCACTGAGACTTTCCTGGTCACACTGATATCTGAGTTTTCTGAGATGCTCGCCATTCTCTTCAGCTATCCTGTACATGGCCATGTCACAGAGCTTGGAGGTGGTACATATTTGGGACACAAATCCATGAGCCTATTCTGGAGAGTGGCCAGAATTCAGGAAGAAAACTACAACTTAGAAAGATAGCAGGTGTTGCACATCGATAAGACAAGCTGCAGTCCATTCATATATTGGGCATGGGAAGATTTATACTAGACAGGACACATCCATTAATGCATTCTCTTTTCTAATGTCTACAACAATGGACACAGTGGGATACACAGAAAGAGAAACACTCGCCGTGTCAAATGACTTACTAGAAACTGTCCACTCCAAACCAAACAAACCGCCTTTTCTATCTATTCTCAGAACATGAGACAAAACAACAAACCCACACCCACTCCCACAAAGGCACCTCCTTCCCCCAAGTACGTCTGTGACTATCCGGAGTGTCCTCTGACTGGTGGGCCATACTAGGTTCCCCCGAAATGGCCTGTCTTCTCTCAGATCTGGTTAGCCACTACCTGTTTTCTCAGGAAAGGTCCATCTTCAGAGCTCTCCTGGCATTTGGCCATCCTCACATCATTAGGTACCAAGAAAACTGACTCTGTCCTTGGTAAATCCATACAAGTGAGCCCACTGGGACTGGGACTGGGACTGCCTCTGGGTGCCTGGCTTCTTGGATACCAAGTTCAGAGAGTTCCATCACCAAGAAAATGAGGTATGTCACATTCTTTGGTACTGAATGAGGTTACTGCCTTGGCAACCACTTTGTCCTAACAGTTGCTTCCAAGGGTAACATAAGATGGAAGTTGTCCCTACTTCCTGTGACACTTTCATAAGGTAGAATGTATATCACCATTGGCACCCGGGAACAGCTCTCCACTCAGCCCTGGTTTGGTCCATCTTCTGTACAATAAGAAGAGAGAGAGGCAGATTCAGACACATCCCTTTATCCTGACCAGGTTGTTTGCCATGGAAGATGACTTTTGCTCTCTCAGGTGCTTCATACCTGCCTACAACTTCTCCAGGTATCATTTGTGCATGGACATTTGAGGTTCTCATCAGGTGGAAGGTCCCCAACTTTCCTGTATTGTAAGAACCACTCTGTCCCTGCTCTTCTGTAAAATGATTGAGGGAACAGTGTATACTTGGGGTAAAAAACAGGTTTGATTTGGATTACGAGTGATTCTGTGTGATGAATAATGGTATTGGGAACCTGCAATATTTACAAGAATATAGAGGTGAAATATAAGTAGGAAAACAGAAATCTAGGTATGATTTGAAGCCCAGAAGGGTTTTGCCCTTGATTGGGATACTTAGCTTTGAATGATGTTCTGCAAAGGATGCCTCAGATAATTCGATATACAATGGCATAGGTTCCTTGTACATTGGATGATTGAATTTAGAGAGAACCTCCAGTCAAAAAGGGATATTCAATAGGATTAGGAAGATAGTCGGTAGGTTTAGGAAGAAGAGTGAGTATAGAATTTGGACCAAAAGTTCTTTAGCAATAGACTTTCGGTTGTTGAGTGAATGTAAATGTCAGCACATATGAAGAGTCAGTCACTATGTTGAACTGGGGAAAATATGAAGAAAAGCAGATATCAATAGAAATATTAGGAAATCAGGCAAAGTATAAAGTGAGTGATAGAATTAGACATTTTCAACAGGGTTGAGTTTGAATATATAAATTAGGAAAAAAACAAATATGTAGTCACCAATAGGATTGACAATTGACAGCATTAGGCAACCTGGACATGGATGTTTTTAGAAATCCATGTTCACTTTCCATTTAGGCTTTGGTACAATCATAAGTGTGACCTTTCCATTTTTTGTCCCAGAATATTACGGTGATAATGAATTGACATGAGTATTTCTTTCACCATTTCTGGGAGCAATATATTGAAGATGTAAAATGAGAATCGGGGTTACAAAGAGGTGTACCCTGTTTCTAGGAATATAGAGAAAAAGCATGAATAGACCATACTGTGAATAAATAATATAACTTTTTTGAACTTTAAATAATGAACTGAACTGATATCTGAAAAATTAAAGGAAATCGTATATTGATATACAATCATTCATTCCAACCAGGTATATATGTAATGGAAATATTTGTGTTTTGGTTTATCATGAAGAGTGTGTGACGTTTGCTTCAAAATGATTATGGAAATTCAAAATAATGTGTTTGGAAAGAAGTCTCATGAAAAGACCAGTCAAGAAACCCTGACAATACATGTGTTCTGAAGCAAGAAGTGGTGAAAGTTGAAACAAATGCTTATTAATTTGTGAACTTGTGGATGAAATATATATCCTGTGATGTGCAAAAACTGAAGAAACAATAATGTACCAGTGTCGAATACAAATGAATGACAAATTACATATCATGTCCCATAGGAGTCTACTTGCATTGATGTTAGACTGGGTCAGTTACTGTAGAATAATTAGGATTTGTATGCACCATTCACTGAAGTTAGTTTTCAGTACTAGGAAACAAATATGTATTTCAGGTGGATGAATATTTCTGATTATCATCTTGTGAAAAGTGGATTATAAATCCACATACAAGAACATGAATGAATTTAGAGAGTGTATATTAGACACATATATTTCATATTTTGAAAAATTTGGAGAGTATATCTATATCTATATCTATATCTATACACACACACACACACAAACACACACACACACACACACACTCACAGATATTAAAAAGTACCAATATAAATGCCAATCGAAATTCATCAGTAAATATGTATCATCCACAAATGCAAAAATATTTATTTTACTGTACATGAGCTAATGAATAATGTTGTTCTACTAGGACGCTCTCCTATAAGTTGAATTTTCATTTCCAACAGCATTTAGGAGGAGTGAACTCTTCTCACAATTTGTATCTGCCAAGACAGCCACCTCACAAAAATGTACGTGTGATACCTGGTAGGATTCTATATATGCATATAAATATACATGTGTGAATAGACTACAGAAAAAGGAAACAAAAATTCACATATTTGTTAAGTTTAAAACACATGGAGAATATTTCAAATAAATTTGACTAGATTTATAACTCCTACCTTATATAATGCAAATGTCAAGTCCAACTATACAACATGTCTCCACTGAAGTACTTGTATTTCTAATGTGTTGGGTTAATTTTCTCCATTATATTAGGATGAATAGTCTGAGTCTACTAGGTATGGGTTAGTGTCAGGGATTCAGTATTTCGAATGGAAAATTGGAAAATGAATCCAATGTGTATGTAAATATATGCTGCACAAATATCCTCCCGCTCTCATCCAGAACAATGCCTTGACATTACCTTCACCCCAAGTAAGACACAATTAGAGGAGAAGAGTTACAAAATCAGTGAATACATATCTGGAATGGAAAATGCTCAGGAGTTCACAACCTTGGAGGTGGTAGAGGAGTTTCCAAAACTAAGGGACAGGGTAAACCCTCCACAAACATGGAGCTCTGTTGGCCTAAAAACTTTTTGAGAAACTGCCTCTGAGCTTCCCACACTTGAAATATATGTTGTTTTCAGGAGATTTGGCTTCCTCTGTAGTGAGAACATCAAAGCTGGGTCTGCATCTATGTGACCTGGAGGACATGGTTTCTTATTTTCCAATGAACAAGATGAAGCAGTGCTGAATCTCTCTTTTGTAGGTAAACTGAGGCCACTGGGGACTAAGTGTCTCCCCGTGTGGACTGTGAAGCCATTTGGTCTTCTTCCACTTTTTGTGGTGTTTTGGCTGCTGCACTGTGAGTTTGGTATTTGTTTCACGAAATACTAGGAGCTAAACTGGGACACAGTGCTGGAGGGAGTTCTGTCACGTGTGGTGGGTCAGGGGCTGCAAGAGAATGCACCAACTAGGCTCCTATCTCTCACAGCTTGCCCCATTGCCCCCTTGTCCATATCAACCTGATTCTTAATTTTCCTCTGAAAACTCTCCATATAACAAGATGCCTTTACATATAAGGGTCTGTTGGCTGCACCATGTCAGTTACAAGCCATTTGGAATCCAATGGTAGATCCACATGGCCCTACCACGGATGTTTTATCAAACACCTCCCCACCACTGCTCTAGACCCACTACTCAGCAGGCTCCAAATTTCTGGCATCTCTGTTCTACACCATTTTCATGAAACTCAGTAAATCAAGGCACTGTCTGGTATACTCATGATCAGCAACAGGACATCCAATGTTTTTCCAGTGCCACCTGGTCATAGGAATTTCAAAAATTTCATGGTATTTATCTAGCCATTTTTCAAGCATGAAGTTGGAGGCACTGTGGGTTTCAGTTCATTCAGCAAACATTAAATGGTGAGGAAGCTCATTTCAATGAAATCTCTGGAGAACTCTCACAGGCACGGCTTCCCAAAGAGTGGACAAAAGGTCACATTAGGCCAGGGCCCATTGAGGTCTACAATGTGAGGTCCATGTGTGTTTTGACTCTCAACTATGGCTGCCATTTCTTTAAGAATAAAATCATGTGATATCCTTGCTGAGATTCCCAGGCCTCTGTGGAAATCCACCCGGGGCCTAGGTCTCAGTTTCCAAGAGCGACTTTCATGCGTGGCCTCTTAAAATCCCAACAAAATTCATGGCAATGCTTCTCTGAGTTCAGTTCCAAAACCCAGTCTCTAAGGGGAATCACACCAGAGTTCAAGCCCACGTGGACCCAGTCATTTTTTCCAATGCCACACAAATGACCAAAATTAAAACCAAAACACTCCCACATGGCCCTCATCTTATTTCATATAGTCAATCATCTTTACCTCTGGCTGGAGGTTTCCATGAGGGGCGCAGCCCAAGACAGTGTCCAAAATCAGCTCGTTTGCCCCTCATTTGTCTAAAGTCAGGGTAGCCTGGACACCGTTTCTGTGAACCAGGAGTGAACAAATAAGCCTGCGTTAATACTTCTGTGTTTCTCCAATTTGAGGCCTACTGATTTTAGGTATCGATTCTTTAGGTGATTTAGAGTCATGCGAAAACACAAGTACCTCTGCAGGGCTTTGAAGAACTCATTTGACCCAAAGAATCCCTATTGTCATTTGATGGAGTGCAGGAACCTAACAGAGGAAGGCAAGAGACTTCATCCACAATGAATGAAATTTTTTGCCATTTTGGTTTTGGAAGCTCACATGGGATCATTCTTAAGATCCATCAGGTGCTGAGAATCTAAGTCACAGCCACACACAGGCCCAAGAGGCTGATAAAGACACATCCCTTTCCAAAGCAATTAAGCAAAGAGCCACAGGTGAGGCCCATTCATTTCCATTTGAAAACTGTTTTCATCAGGCTTCACAAAGGGGTGGCCTGAGGCAAAGACCTTCCTGACATTCAGTGCAACACAACAATAAGTAAGCAAAAGGCCCAAAGCAAGGTTTCTGCACTGAGACTTTCCTGGTCACACTGATATCTGAGTTTTCTGAGATGCTCGCCATTCTCTTCAGCTATCCAGTACATGGCCATGTCACAGAGCTTGGAGGTGGTACATATTTTGGACACAAATCCATGAGCCTATTCTGGAGAGTGGCCAGAATTCAGGAAGAAAACTACAACTTAGAAAGATAGCAGGTGTTGCACATCGATAAGACAAGCTGCAGTCCATTCATATATTGGGCATGGGAAGATTTATACTAGACAGGAAACATCCATTAATGCATTCTCTTTTCTAATGTCTACAACAACGGACACAGTGGGATACACAGAAAGAGAAACACTCGCCATGTCAAATGACTTACTAGAAACTGTCCACTCCAAACCAAACAAACCGCCTTTTCTATCTATTCTCAGAACATGAGACAAAACAACAAACCCACACCCACTCCCACAAAGGCACCTCCTTCCCCCAAGTACGTCTGTGACTATCCGGAGTGTCCTCTGACTGGTGGGCCATACTAGGTTCCCCCGAAATGGCCTGTCTTTTCTCAGATCTTGTTTCCTTGACCAACTCTGTGAAGATGTCAGGAAAAAGTGGTTAGCTACTACCTGTTTTCTCAGGAAAGGTCCATCTTCAGAGCTCTCCTGGCATTTGGCCATCCTCACATCATTAGGTACCAAGAAAACTGACTCTGTCCTTGGTAAATCCAAACAAGTGAGCCCACTGGGACTGGGACTGGGACTGCCTCTGGGTGCCTGGCTTCTTGGATACCAAGTTCAGAGAGTTCCATCACCAAGGAAATGAGGTATGTCACATTCTTTGGAACTGAATGAGGTCACTGCCTTGGCAACCACTTTGTCCTAACAGTTGCTTCCAAGGGTAACATAAGATGGAGGTTGCCCCTACTTCCTGTGACACTTTCATAAGGTAGAATGTATATCACCATTGGCACCCGGGAACAGCTCTCCACTCAGCCCTGGTTTGGTCCATCTTCTGTACAATAAGAAGAGAGAGAGGCAGATTCAGACACATCCCTTTATCCTGACCAGGTTGTTTCCCATGGAAGATGACTTTTGCTCTCTCAGGTGCTTCATACCTGCCTACAACTTCTCCAGGTATCATTTGTGCATGGACATTTGAGGTTCTCATCAGGTGGAAGGTCCCAACTTTCCTGTATTGTAAGAACCACTCTGTCCCTGCTCTTCTGTAAAATGATTGAGGGAACAGTGTATACTTGGGGTAAAAAACAGGTTTGATTTGGATTACGAGTGATTCTGTGTGATGAATAATGGTATTGGGAACCTGCAATATTTACAAGAATATAGAGGTGAAATATAAGTAGGAAAACAGAAATCTAGGTATGATTTGAAGCCCAGAAGGGTTTTGCCCTTGATGGGATACTTAGCTTTGAATGATGTTCTGCAAAGATGCCTCAGATAATTCGATATACAATGGCATAGGTCCTTGTACATTGGATGATTGAATTTAGAGAGAACCTCCAGTCAAAAAGGGATATTCAATAGGATTAGGAAGATAGTCGGTAGGTTTAGGAAGAAGAGTGAGTATAGAATTTGGACCAAAAGTTCTTTAGCAATAGACTTTCGGTTGTTGAGTGAATGTAAATGTCAGCACATATGAAGAGTCAGTCACTATGTTGAACTGGGGAAAATATGAAGAAAAGCAGATATCAATAGAAATATTAGGAAATCAGGCAAAGTATAAAGTGAGTGATAGAATTAGACATTTTCAACAGGGTTGAGTTTGAATATATAAATTAGGAAAAAAACAAATATGTAGTCACCAATAGGATTGACAATTGACAGCATTAGGCAACCTGGACATGGATGTTTTTAGAAATCCATGTTCACTTTCCATTTAGGCTTTGGTACAATCATAAGTGTGACCTTTCCATTTTTTGTCCAGAATATTACGGTGATAATGAATTGACATGAGTATTTCTTTCACCATTTCTGGGAGCAATATATTGAAGATGTAAAATGAGAATCGGGGTTACAAAGAGGTGTACCCTGTTTCTAGGAATATAGAGAAAAAGCATGAATAGACCATACTGTGAATAAATAATATAACTTTTTTGAACTTTAAATAATGAACTGAACTGATATCTGAAAAATTAAAGGAAATCGTATATTGATATACAATCATTCATTCCAACCAGGTATATATGTAATGGGAAATATTTGTGTTTTGGTTTATCATGAAGAGTGTGTGACGTTTGCTTCAAAATGATTATGGAAATTCAAAATAATGTGTTTGGAAAGAAGTCTCATGAAAAGACCAGTCAAGAAACCCTGACAATACATGTGTTCTGAAGCAAGAAGTGGTGAAAGTTGAAACAAATGCTTATTAATTTGTGAACTTGTGGATGAAATATATATCCTGTGATGTGCAAAAACTGAAGAAACAATAATGTACCAGTGTCGAATACAAATGAATGACAAATTACATATCATGTCCCATAGGAGTCTACTTGCATTGATGTTAGACTGGGTCAGTTACTGTAGAATAATTAGGATTTGTATGCACCATTCACTGAAGTTAGTTTTCAGTACTAGGAAACAAATATGTATTTCAGGTGGATGAATATTTCTGATTATCATCTTGTGAAAAGTGGATTATAAATCCACATACATGAACATGAATGAATTTAGAGAGTGTATATTAGACACATATATTTCATATTTTGAAAAATTTGGAGAGTATATCTATATCTATATCTATATCTATACACACACACACACACAAACACACACACACACACACACAACTCACAGATATTAAAAAGTACCAATATAAATGCCAATCGAAATTCATCAGTAAATATGTATCATCCACAAATGCAAAAATATTTATTTTACTGTACATGAGCTAATGAATAATGTTGTTCTACTAGGACGCTCTCCTATAAGTTGAATTTTCATTTCCAACAGCATTTAGGAGGAGTGAACTCTTCTCACAATTTGTATCTGCCAAGACAGCCACCTCACAAAAATGTACGTGTGATACCTGGTAGGATTCTATATATGCATATAAATATACATGTGTGAATAGACTACAGAAAAAGGAAACAAAAATTCACATATTTGTTAAGTTTAAAACACATGGAGAATATTTCAAATAAATTTGACTAGATTTATAACTCCTACCTTATATAATGCAAATGTCAAGTCCAACTATACAACATGTCTCCACTGAAGTACTTGTATTTCTAATGTGTTGGGTTAATTTTCTCCATTATATTAGGATGAATAGTCTGAGTCTACTAGGTATGGGTTAGTGTCAGGGATTCAGTATTTCGAATGGAAAATTGGAAAATGAATCCAATGTGTATGTAAATATATGCTGCACAAATATCCTCCCGCTCTCATCCAGAACAATGCCTTGACATTACCTTCACCCCAAGTAAGACACAATTAGAGGAGAAGAGTTACAAAATCAGTGAATACATATCTGGAATGGAAAATGCTCAGGAGTTCACAACCTTGGAGGTGGTAGAGGAGTTTCCAAAACTAAGGGACAGGGTAAACCCTCCACAAACATGGAGCTCTGCTGGCCTAAAAACTTTTTGAGAAACTGCCTCTGAGCTTCCACACTTGAAATATATGTTGTTTTCAGGAGATTTGGCTTCCTCTGTAGTGAGAACATCAAAGCTGGGTCTGCATCTATGTGACCTGGAGGACATGGTTTCTTATTTTCCAATGAACAAGATGAAGCAGTGCTGAATCCTCTCTTTGTAGGTAAACTGAGGCCACTGGGGACTAAGTGTCTCCCCGTGTGGACTGTGAAGCCATTTGGTCTTCTTCCACTTTTTGTGGTGTTTTGGCTGCTGCACTGTGAGTTTGGTATTTGTTTCACGAAATACTAGGAGCTAAACTGGGACACAGTGCTGGAGGGAGTTCTGTCACGTGTGGTGGGTCAGGGTCTGCAAGAGAATGCACCAACTAGGCTCCTATCTCTCACAGCTTGTCCCATTGCCCCCTTGTCCATATCAACCTGATTCTTAATTTTCCTCTGAAAACTCTCCATATAACAAGATGCCTTTACATATAAGGGTCTGTTGGCTGCACCATGTCAGTTACAAGCCATTTGGAATCCAATGGTAGATCCACATGGCCCTACCACGGATGTTTTATCAAACACCTCCCCACCACTGCTCTAGACCCACTACTCAGCAGGCTCCAAATTTCTGGCATCTCTGTTCTACACCATTTTCATGAAACTCAGTAAATCAAGGCACTGTCTGGTATACTCATGATCAGCAACAGGACATCCAATGTTTTTCCAGTGCCACCTGGTCATAGGAATTTCAAAAATTTCATGGCATTTATCTAGCCATTTTTCAAGCATGAAGTTCTAGGCACTGTGGGTTTCAGTTCATTCAGCAAACATTAAATGGTGAGGAAGCTCATTTCAATGAAATCTCTGGAGAACTCTCACAGGCACGGCTTCCCAAAGAGTGGACAAAAGGTCACATTAGGCCAGGCCCATTGAGGTCTACAATGTGAGGTCCATGTGTGTTTTGACTCTCAACTATGGCTGCCATTTCTTTAAGAATAAAATCATGTGATATCCTTGCTGAGATTCCCAGGCCTCTGTGGAAATCCACCCGGGGCCTAGGTCTCAGTTTCCAAGAGCGACTTTCATGCGTGGCCTCTTAAAATCCCAACAAAATTCATGGCAATGCTTCTCTGAGTTCAGTTCCAAAACCCAGTCTCTAAGGGGAATCACACCAGAGTTCAAGCCCACGTGGACCCAGTCATTTTTTCCAATGCCACACAAATGACCAAAATTAAAACCAAAACACTCCCACATGGCCCTCATCTTATTTCATATAGTCAATCATCTTTACCTCTGGCTGGAGGTTTCCATGAGGGGCGCAGCCCAAGACAGTGTCCAAAATCAGCTCGTTTGCCCCTCATTTGTCTAAAGTCAGGGTAGCCTGGACACCGTTTCTGTGAACCAGGAGTGAACAAATAAGCCTGCGTTAATACTTCTGTGTTTCTCCAATTTGAGGCCTACTGATTTTAGGTATCGATTCTTTAGGTGATTTAGAGTCATGCGAAAACACAAGTACCTCTGCAGGGCTTTGAAGAACTCATTTGACCCAAAGAATCCCTATTGTCATTTGATGGAGTGCAGGAACCTAACAGAGGAAGGCAAGAGACTTCATCCACAATGAATGAAATTTTTTGCCATTTTGGTTTTGGAAGCTCACATGGGATCATTCTTAAGATCCATCAGGTGCTGAGAATCTAAGTCACAGCCACACACAGGCCCAAGAGGCTGATAAAGACACATCCCTTTCCAAAGCAATTAAGCAAAGAGCCACAGGTGAGGCCCATTCATTTCCATTTGAAAACTGTTTTCATCAGGCTTCACAAAGGGGTGGCCTGAGGCAAAGACCTTCCTGACATTCAGTGCAACACAACAATAAGTAAGCAAAAGGCCCAAAGCAAGGTTTCTGCACTGAGACTTTCCTGGTCACACTGATATCTGAGTTTTCTGAGATGCTCGCCATTCTCTTCAGCTATCCAGTACATGGCCATGTCACAGAGCTTGGAGGTGGTACATATTTTGGACACAAATCCATGAGCCTATTCTGGAGAGTGGCCAGAATTCAGGAAGAAAACTACAACTTAGAAAGATAGCAGGTGTTGCACATCGATAAGACAAGCTGCAGTCCATTCATATATTGGGCATGGGAAGATTTATACTAGACAGGAAACATCCATTAATGCATTCTCTTTTCTAATGTCTACAACAACGGACACAGTGGGATACACAGAAAGAGAAACACTCGCCATGTCAAATGACTTACTAGAAACTGTCCACTCCAAACCAAACAAACCGCCTTTTCTATCTATTCTCAGAACATGAGACAAAACAACAAACCCACACCCACTCCCACAAAGGCACCTCCTTCCCCCAAGTACGTCTGTGACTATCCGGAGTGTCCTCTGACTGGTGGGCCATACTAGGTTCCCCCGAAATGGCCTGTCTTTTCTCAGATCTTGTTTCCTTGACCAACTCTGTGAAGATGTCAGGAAAAAGTGGTTAGCTACTACCTGTTTTCTCAGGAAAGGTCCATCTTCAGAGCTCTCCTGGCATTTGGCCATCCTCACATCATTAGGTACCAAGAAAACTGACTCTGTCCTTGGTAAATCCAAACAAGTGAGCCCACTGGGACTGGGACTGGGACTGCCTCTGGGTGCCTGGCTTCTTGGATACCAAGTTCAGAGAGTTCCATCACCAAGGAAATGAGGTATGTCACATTCTTTGGAACTGAATGAGGTCACTGCCTTGGCAACCACTTTGTCCTAACAGTTGCTTCCAAGGGTAACATAAGATGGAGGTTGCCCCTACTTCCTGTGACACTTTCATAAGGTAGAATGTATATCACCATTGGCACCCGGGAACAGCTCTCCACTCAGCCCTGGTTTGGTCCATCTTCTGTACAATAAGAAGAGAGAGAGGCAGATTCAGACACATCCCTTTATCCTGACCAGGTTGTTTCCCATGGAAGATGACTTTTGCTCTCTCAGGTGCTTCATACCTGCCTACAACTTCTCCAGGTATCATTTGTGCATGGACATTTGAGGTTCTCATCAGGTGGAAGGTCCCCAACTTTCCTGTATTGTAAGAACCACTCTGTCCCTGCTCTTCTGTAAAATGATTGAGGGAACAGTGTATACTTGGGGTTAAAAACAGGTTTGATTTGGATTACGAGTGATTCTGTGTGATGAATAATGGTATTGGGAACCTGCAATATTTACAAGAATATAGAGGTGAAATATAAGTAGGAAAACAGAAATCTAGGTATGATTTGAAGCCCAGAAGGGTTTTGCCCTTGATTGGGATACTTAGCTTTGAATGATGTTCTGCAAAGATGCCTCAGATAATTCCATATACAATGGCATAGGACCTTGTACATTGGATGATTGAATTTAGAGAGAACATCCAGTCAAAAAGGGATATTCAATAGGATTAGGAAGATAGTCGGTAGGTTTAGGAAGAAGAGTGAGTATAGAATTTGGACCAAAAGTTCTTTAGCAATAGACTTTTGGTTGTTGAGTGAATGTAAATATCAGCACATATGAAGAGTCAGTCACTATGTTGAACTGGGGAAAATATGAAGAAAAGCAGATATCAATAGAAATATTAGGAAATCAGGCAAAGTATAAAGTGAGTGATAGAATTAGACATTTTCAACAGGGTTGAGTTTGAATATATAAATTAGGAAAAAAACAAATATGTAGTCACCAATAGGATTGACAATTGACAGCATTAGGCAACCTGGACTTGGATGTTTTTAGAAATCCATGTTCACTTTCCATTTAGGCTTTGGTACAATCATAAGTGTGACCTTTCCATTTTTTGTCCAGAATATTACTGTGATAATGAGGTGACATGAGTATTTCTTTCACCATTTCTGGGAGCAATATATTGAAGATGTAAAATGAGAATCGGGGTTACAAAGAGGTGTACCCTGTTTCTAGGAATATAGAGAAAAAGCATGAATAGACCATACTGTGAATAAATAATATAACTTTTTTGAACTTTAAATAATGAACTGAACTGATATCTGAAAAATTAAAGGAAATCGTATATTGATATACAATCATTCATTCAAACCAGGTATATATGCAATGGAAATATTTGTGTTTTTTTTTATCATGAAGAGTGTGTGACGTTTGCTTCAAAATGATTATGGAAATTCAAAATAATGTGTTTGTAAAGAAGTCTCATGAGAAGACCAGTCAAGAAACCCTGACAATACATGTGTTCTGAAGCAAGAAGTGGTGAAAGTTGAAACAAATGCTTATTAATTTGTGAACTTGTGGATGAAATATATATCCTGTGATGTGCAAAAACTGAAGAAACAATAATGTACCAGTGTCGAATACAAA